>NW_027397069.1:63043593-63102738 GCF_003265705.2 Callorhinus ursinus
GAGAAAGAAAGAAAGAAAGAAAGAAAGAAAGAAAGAAAGAAGAAAGAAAGGAAGGAAGGAAGGAAGGAAGGGAGGGAGGGAGGGAGGGAGGGAGGGAGAGAGGGAGGGAGAGGGAGGAAGAAAAAAGGGAGAAAGAAAAGAAAAGAAAGAAAAAAGAAAAGGAAGGGAGGGAAGAAGGGAGGGAGGGAGGAAGGAAAAAAGGAAAAGAAAGAAAAAAGAAAAGGGAGGAAGGGAGGGAGGAAGGAAGGAAACAGAGAGTGAGAGAAAGAAAGAGAATTGATTTTTTTTTTTTTTTTCCCCACCAGGATTTATAAAGAGAAGGTTTTAATTATTTTATATTAATCATTAACTTGTGAGACTTTGAAAGGCAACTGCTAAAAGGAAAAGAGAATTCATGAAATGAAAGGCAACAGTTCTGTCTACCCACTGACTAGGAACAAAAGGGGAATGTAATCTATGTGATGTAATCCCTGGTGGAACTCGGTGGGAGGTTAGAAGCAGGGAAGGGAAGGTGGATTTTCCCTGTCTAACAGGGAGACCAGTTCTGATCAGGAAAGAGGGTTTGACTGACACCTTTGTAGTGTTAAAATGCAGATGATACAGGCAAAGCACTTCATCAAACCCAGAGTTGTGAATTAACCTTTACAAAACAAATGGCTTTTTCAGTGCTGAATAAAAGTCCCAGTGAAACAGAAGAGGAAAATGCTGGAACCATGCTCTAAATCTGAGTAAGATGGTGACCTTTGCATTTTAAATGCTTGCAGCTATCTTAATATGACGTTTGGCATTTTTTAACCTTGCACATGATAAAATAACAAGGTTTAGAAAAAATGTTGAAGTTAATAAGCTTCCCTCCCTAAAAACTAGATTCCCTCTAGCTGAATAATATAATAATAAAGACTATATTTTGGCCATTTGACTTTTACCATGGCGTAGATTTTTAATTGGTGAATGGTTCTGGACTATGAAAATTGGCTTATTAAAAGGACTTTCATTGCTTCATCAAAGAGACCAGAATTTTGTGTTAGGGCAAATTTACCAGTTTTCTGTTATCATTCAAAGCCTTAAATAGGAGAACAAGAGGGCAGTGAGATGTATTAGGACTTGACTCTCGATCAGAACTCCTAGGATCTAGGACTGAATATACTGTTTGAGATGAGTGTGACTTTACCTCTTCTTCTCTAAAATAAAAGCTGAATACTGGTTGAAATTGTCTCACAGGATTGTCTGTGAGGCTGAATAAGACAGTGCTTGTTTAAATGCTTGCGGCATTAGCCAGATATAAGGAATTAAACTTAGAATAACTTGGAATTTGTGATTTAATAAAAGCAGCAAAGGTTTAAAGCCCAACTACACATCTTACTAGCTGTGTGAACTCTCTAAATCCCACTTTACTCATTATAGAATGGGGATAATAATCACTACATCATAGAGCTATTGGTGAATATTAAAAATATAAAGATGAATCTAGTTCACAAGCATGCATTTACCAAATGAATGCATAAATATCCTAGGGTTGACCACATATCTTTTTTTTCTGTTGTATTTGAGGTGTTTCTTCCAATGCATAATTCCATGCTCAGGGTTTGCCTCTGGAGGAGACAAAATTCTCTGGCAAAGACTCTGAAATAAGCATCACAAGTTAGAAAGGATGGTCCAGTGGAGTAAGAGGGTGAAGAGTGACCTTTGCACCCTTAATGGTACTTTGTATTTTAAAGGAAGAGCTTACAACGGAAACATACTTTCTACTTTAAAATACTTGGTTTGGGGAACTAGGGTGCTCTTTTCTTAATTTATCTATTTGCTCATTTAATTCATATATTCATCCACTCATGCTTTCATTATTTATTCAAAAACGTATTGCAAGCCTTTGCCTTTTATGTGAGGAATATTCTCCTTACAGCTACAAGAAGATTGTGGATATTAAAAAAAAAAAAAAATTAGGTTAACTGCTAGAACAAGCAGTTAATATACAAAATCAGAACTTTTAAAAGATCTCCAGATGGTTGAGTATGAAAAAAAGGAAAAAAACCAAACCTAAATGAACTATATTCCATAAAGGGATAAACTCTTCCTAGAGGAAAAGAGATCCATGGCTGCTTCCATGTTGGCAGAGTGACAAGAAGAGGAAGAATCCTTCATAAAAGAGAAACAGAGAAGCCAGGTGGGATTTTAGCGAACTTTTGACGGCTGCATGCAAAATGGCATAAAGGTTAAAATTCCAAAGAGACCTAGACACAGATTGGGTTTTCACACATACCCAAACTGAGTGAATGGGGGTATTTGCCAAAGGTTCAGGGCAGGGCCAGACAGGAGGGAAGCCTTGTCAGGTATTCTAGAGCTTCACTAAGCAACTTTAGTGGCATTTTAAAGGCAAGAGCAGGAAAGCAAAGACAGGTCTTACAAAGTGCAGAGAGCTGAAGAAAAAAGAGAGTTACCAGTTGCTTAAAATGCTGAAATCTGGGCTGTAAAACAGAAAATGATCACTAGAGTCCTGCCAGTGCTCAGATCTCAAGTCTTTCTGAAGGGAGAGTCCTGATTATGCCTTCAAAATATTTGAGGATGTGGTAAATTGCATTCAACGAAAGCCACAGCAGAGTCTATGCCCAGTTGAACTATGGAATAAAATGACCTTGCACAACCCCTCTTCACACACACTAGTAACATGCCAGGACTTTTTCTGCTCTTCTTCTGGGCCTAAATGTCATTTACAACTATTATAAACAATGCCAGGTATACAATAAAAAAAATTATAAGACACAAATCGGAGCAAGTAAGTGTGAACCCTGGTCAAGAGAGGAAATGGTTAATAGAAGAAGACTCAGAGATTGCCAATATGTCGCAATTATTAGACAGGACTTCAAAATGTTATAATATATAGTAGAAAGAGCAAGCATGCTGAGTGAACTGAAGGTAATTTCAGCAGAGAGGAAGTATTAAATAAAAATGTAAAAAAAATATATTATAAATGTAGAATTCATTTAATGTGCTTAACAACACACTGGTCGAGCAAAGGTAAATTTTAGTAACTTGGTGAAAGAAAACTATCCAAATCAAAACACACAGAAATAAAAGAGTAAGAACATAGCATGTGAGATATGTGGGACAATATCACGTGATCTAACATATATTTAATTTGAGTCCCAGAGTTAGATGAGAGAGAAAATGGGATGAAACAATTTTGAAGAGATAATGGCAAAGAATTTCCCCATACTGATAAAGGACATAAACCCACAGATCCAAGAAGTTCAGTGAACCTCAAGTAAGACAAATAAAAAGAAACTACACCTTGGCACCTCATGGTTGAAATGTGGAAAATCAAAGCTAAAGAAAATAACTTCAAAGCAGTCAGGAAAAGAAGATGTACTATCTTCAAAGGACCAAAAATCATATTTAAACCTGACTTCTCAAAACAATGGAGGCCTGAAGACAGTGGTGCATCTCTAAAATGCTAAAATTAAAAAAAAACAAATGAACACAAACCCTGGCAACCAAGAATTCCTTATCCAATGACATTATATTTAAAAATTGAGTAAAAATAACATTTTAATTCATACAAACAGCTAAGAAATTCATTGCCATAAAGACTACACTGAAGAAATGTCCAAAGAAGTTTTTATGGAGAGGAAAAATGACACCAAAAGAAAGCTCAAATCTACTGGAAGAAATACAGAGCACCAGAAAGGGTAAATATGAGGAAAACCATGAAAAAATGCTTAGAAATTGTTAAATAAGAATTATTAAAATATTTTTAAACTTTATACACATGCCACACAAACATATATAGATAGACAAACAGATATACACAGATATATATTTTTAAGATATTATTAACAGTTCAAAGCAAAACAAAGTATCTTGAGTTTTATAGTATATGTAGAAGTAAATTACAAAACGAAATCAAAAACACAAAGGGCAGAAGAGAGAAAATGGTACCAAACTATTGTAAGATTCTACATTTTTGTGAAATAGTAGAATATTTGTAGGCCATGAAAAGCTAATGTTATACACTGTAATCTCTAGAGCAAGCAGTAACAAAAAAACACAAAGAGTTGTATCTAGAAGTTCAATAGAAGAGATAAAATGAATACTAAAAAATATTTGATTGACCCAAAGAAGGCAGAAAAGACAGAATCAAAGAACAAAGAACAGCTGGAACAAATAGAAATCAAGTATACCAATTATATCAATTATTACATTAAATGTGAATGGAGTAAACTGTGAAGCACTATGCAAATATAAACCCAGTAATGATGAGAAGAGTAGCTAATATTTGTTAAATGTTTATCACATGCCAGGAAGTCTGCTAATCCACTTAAATCCTGTGTCTGTTTACCCCTCACAGTCACCCTATGGCAGAGGTATTACTTACACCCAGATTTTGTACATATGAAAACTCAGCTGAGGTATGGTCATTGTTCACTGTCAGTCAGCCTTAAGAGGAAGACCCAGGATTCCAACCCAGGAGGTATGGTATCTGTGTTTATACCACTGAGTTATCCCGAATACGATGTTGATCATGGATGATGATGATGATGGAAAGAGTTATTATTGCCAACCCATCCCTGTGGTGCTGGAAAGGGAATATATATTGCATTTGGTAATCCTTATTCCAGGGGAAAAAATTAGCTTGGAAACCTATAATAAAAATGTAAATTGTTAAGTATATATATTTCAGAATGTAGAATATACTAGTATTTATATCCATGGTAACATGAATTTAAATTCAGTCAATCCAGTGGCACTGTCCTCTAACACATAGTTCATATGTGACATTAAAGCTTCATTAATCTTAATTATACCTATCCAGAATCTGGGTCATACAAATATATGTAAATTAAGATAGTTAACACATATATACTATGAAGCATGCAAATAAAATTAATCACCCTTCCCCAGCTAATAGTAAGTGTGTCGTATAACTTCTAGATAATCACAACTAGGCCTCTAATGCCTTATACCTTTTTATAACTGTGAAGAAAAGGTTTTGCTAGAGAAATTAACAACTGGTTCACAGGTCCCTTTGGTTTCCCTCTGCTGGGGCACAGACACATCACTACACATGTACCAGAATCACTCACCCTGGGCTCTGCACCCTTCCTGGGGTTCTGGCTCCAATGTTATAGCCTTCAAGTTACTGCTGAGGCTATCAAACCTCCCCTCCTGGGCTCTGCAAGACTTTGGGCTCTAGCCAGGCTGTGATCTCAGGAGAAACAGAGCAGACTGGGTATGTAGCTATGAGTGCCGAACAACGCTGGATGGACATCAAGGGAAATTTCCACATATGTTATCCAAGGGTGTGGGCAGAAAGAAGTATGAGCAACAGAACATCTGCAGAATGTAGGCAGGAAATGAGGGTGTTCAGAAGTCAGGTTCCCTTGAGGAATGGGAGGAGGAAGGGGGTATATTAAGCAGGGTTCCTCAGAGAAATGAACCAGCAGGAGGTGTGTGTATGTGTGTGTGTGTGTGTGTGTGTGTGTGTGTGTGTGTGTGTGTGTGTGTATAGATATATTAAAAGTAGTTGGCTCCACATGATTATGGAGGCTAAGTCCCAAGATCTACAGGCAACAAGCTGGAGATCCAGAGAGCCCATTGCATAGTTCCAGTGTGAAGGCTGGTAGGCTCAAGACCCAAGAAAATTCCATGTTTCAGTTTAAGTCTAAAGTCAGGAAAAGATCAATGTCTAAGCTCAACAGTCACATAGGAGGAGTAGCCTTTTACTCAGCTCCCTTCTGTTCTATTCAGACCTCGATTAGATGGGCCCACTCACACTGGGTGGGGGGGGATGATCTTTACTCAGTCTGTCAACTAAAATGTTAATCTCATCCAGAAACACACTCAGACACACCAAAATGTTTGACCAAATGTCAACACCTCATGGCCTAATCAAGCTGACATCTACAATTAACCCAAACAAGAGGGAAATTTTTCTGGGGCTCTCATGCCTTTGCTCTCAAATAAGAAGGAAAGTGATGTTTGAGGTCATGTCTCCTGGATCTACATGGTTGTCTTATTATTTTTATAGGAACTCTTTGGTACATAAAAATGAGGATAATTAACACACAGAAATTATGAAGCACACTAACAAAATGAATCATCCCTCCCCAGCTAATAACAGGGCAAGTGTTATCTCACTTCTAGATATGTAGAGCTAAGCCCTTAATGTCATATTATGGGAAAGAGAAACATCATTGGTAGTTCTCATAAGAAGCTTTGAAAACCACAACAATATAGCAGCTTTGAATGAGGCTTCAGGGTCAGACCATTCCAGAAGATATGGAATATTTGTTTAGACATTTTAAAGGCAAATTCAGAGCAGCTTCATGGAAACTAGCATCAGTAGTCATCTTTCATCGAGGTAACTCCATGAACGGCAATGTGATGGGGCTCCTCCCTATAGCGCTGACAAGTGAGGGCACTCCTCACACGGTTTCATTGATCAAAGGAACTGGGTGATTAGTTCGTAGATGTAAAGTTTTGGGTGCCATGCCATGATTTCATAATAAAAATTTCTAACTGCTTACTCTTATTATCATTATTCTTGCTCATGAATACCAATATCAGGCAGAGGATAAGGCCTGGCCAGTTCCCGTATGCAGGATCTACCACTCCCTAGGGAGGAAGGACTGTCAGAAAACATGCAAACTGAACTTACTTGAGGTAACTGGGAAGTGGGGGTGGCTGGGAAGTGAGGCAGAGCACACTGTGAAGATGCTTGTCAAAGCAGTGGATGGTTTCCTGGGGAAATCACAGGAATTAATAGCTATTTCCTCTGCCCTCCTGTGCAGGTACTGCAGGCTTTTCAAAGTAGCACAGGACCTGGCAAAGACCGGAAGCTCACAAACTCTTTGCTGAACAGATGAATGAGTTGAATGAATGACTCCTAAGGTGTAAATAACGGATACCATATTTTCCTTGCTTTCATCTACACTCACCACCCCAAGCCAAACGTAGAACACTGGGAGCTTGAGAAAGGATCCAGGAATTTGACATAAAGTTCCTTTAAGCATTATATTCAAGGCACAAAAGAGACAGGGTTGGTTTTCCAGCCATGGTGAAAATGTCCACCATGTCACATTTGTGATCCACTAAGCTACAGTATTTCAAAATTCTCTGGCTTCAAAATGCTATTGCACTTCAGAAATGCTACCGCCTCTTAGCACCAGCATCTTAAGAATCTTTTCCTCACCCTCTTTCCCCCTCACAAATACTTTTGCAAGTAACAGGGAGAGACTATTCTGGAAAATGCCCTTATCAAGTGGTGATAGTAAACTAGGTTGCCCTATTTTTGAACTGCTTTCTTATTTTAGAGTAGCGTCTTTCAGATGGGATCCTGAAAACACTCATGGAACACTGAACTGGAATTATTCCTGACATGGGCCAGCAAGTCAAGCATTAGCGCTTTTATCAGTTATTTTTTGCTGTGTAGCAAACCGCCCCACAATTTAGTGCAGGTCCGTACCTTGGAATGGGCTCAGCTGGGCTCTTCTGGGCCGGGCTTAACTCTTCTAAACTGGGCTCACTGAAGTACCTGTTGGGGCAGCTGGGGCTGGCTCATTGCCAAAGGCCCTGGATGGGGCAGGTGGATTGACAAGGGCTTCTTGCCATGTGGGCTCCCATTCTGGAGTAGTTTATTCCAGGCTTTTTCACAGGACAGTCACAGGGTTCCCAGAGTGGTGAGAAAGCAAACCCCCAGGGGCAAGCCTCAGTGTTATAGTTGCTAGCATCCCAGGATCTAGCTTACAGGCAGCGTAGGAGGGGATTACCCAAGGGTGTGGCTATGGAAAGGTATGAAAAAAGCGAGGGGGCCATCACTATAACAGTCTGCATTTCAAAAAGCGGTAGAAGACATACGGGGATCCAGAAGGGCCAGCTTTTGTCACTGTGAAGCCTTCTCATCAGAACCAGAAACGTGACTCAGGAGCCCATCCTTCTGGCATTCAGACACTCCTGCTTCTACACTCCCACCCCTGATTCCTGACTCTCTTCTGTGGCTTCATCACTGCCTGCTTCCAGAGATTTTTCTCTTCAGGCAGCCCCGCAAGTGCATGGCAGGGATGATAAATGAGCCTGACTTCCGGGACGACGTGACTGTCCAGAAACACAGCCTGGAGCATGCACGACGCAGCAGCTTCCACCCACAATGCAAATGCTGTAACGTGCTCTGGGGTTGGAAGAGGTCATTGCTGCAGGAACAGAATACCATTTGAGACCAGAATTCTAGGCTATAGACAGCTTTGCTTAATTAGAGGAATAAGCAATAGGTACCCCGGGGGTAGCTTCTGGATTGTCTCAACAGACGAAAATGTATAAGTGAAAAGGTTGCATGCAATTAAGCAAAATTCACTGTGATCTGGCTGTCTGGTTTTGTTCACTCAAATTATATATAAAGAACCAAAGAACCATAAAGAAAAGCAGAAACACTGGTTGCCATTATAAATCTGATAAGTGTTTTTGATCAAGGAAAGCTTTCTTACCGAACAGGCTCTGGGCTCCAGATTACCTATGGATTTATTTTTACAGAAAGAAATGAGCTCTCAGTAGTCCTCATTACTATCTTGCTAGATAAAAAGACCAACAAATCAATGAAAAGTGCTGGTTTCACATGGTGTATAGTACAGATAAAATAAAACAACACGGACCTTGCTCTTGCTGACATGTGAGCAGGTCACACTGGTGCCAAGAGAAGAGACAGATAAAATACCGAAAACAACAATAATAAAATATGCAACATCATCTAGATACGAGGGCTGTCCTAAGTGCTTTACATGTACTATTTCACCTAAAATAAATGATAAGGTGGTCGGTTATTCTCCTCTCAAATAGCCAACGGAGAAAACCAGGTCTCCAACAGGATCTGCAAATATACAAGGTCACAAAGCTGGAAAAGTTTGAGTCCTGGACACAAACTCAGGCGTGGGTTTGACTCCAATCCTCTCACTACAGTAGACGCCCCCCTTGCAATAATACATGGTCAGAGAAGGCAAAGCACATATTTCAGTAACCCTTGCTCGACCACAGATGGAGTGCCGGCCCTGTGCCAGGCATGGATGCTGGAAGTTGGAATGGAGAGCCCATCCAGAAGAACCTCTCAGACTAACAAGAGGGACAGAGTGGTGTGCCCTACCATGTCGTCAGTGCAAGCCTCTGTTGCCATGGGTGGCTACTCACAGGGAAGCCTTAAAGAAGAAACAAAGACTAGCATGGACCAAAGAGTTTGATTTTCCTTCTGACTTCTGTCCCGGCAACTTCCTCCAGCCCTTTCTCTAATACAGATATAAGTTTCTTTCTGAGGAAAGCCCTTGAAATTGTCACCTGTGTTATAAATGTATTGAACCAGACTAGCCCCATACTTCCTGCTATTGTTAAATTCAAGAGGAAGCGGCAAGAGAAGCTAACATCAGCCACTGTGATTATTTTAAACATGTCTTCACACTCTAACTTTATTCTAGTTTAAAAAGACCTTTAATGACTTCATCGCACTTGACTCTTTTACTATCTCTGCAGTATTATCAACATTTCGCAGACAAGAAAACAGACCTAGAAAGGTCGAAATTCTCAAGGTGACTGTATTAGTTTGCTAGGGCCGCCATAATAAAATACCATAGACTGGGTGGCTTAACCAACAGAAATTAATTTTTTCACAATCGTGGAAGCTGGAAGTCCCAGATCAAGGTATCAGCAGGTTTGTTTTCTCCCGAGGCCTCTCCCCCTGCCTTACCTCTGGGTCCTCACATGGTCTTTCTTCCCTGCTCGTGCATGTCCGTTGTCTCTCTGTGGTCTAATCTCTTCTTATAAAACACCAAACATATTGGATTAAGGTCCACTCTAATGACCCCACTTTAACTTGATTACCTCTTTAAAGACAGTATCTCCAAAGACAGTCACATTCTGAGATATTGAGGTTTAGGGCTTCAATACATGACTTTGGGGAGGGCACAATTCAGCCCACAACAGTAACCCAGATGTGGGATGTTGGAGCCAGGATGTAAGACACCTCTGATTCTGCGTGAAGTCACTTACTTAAGTAAAATTCACTTACCTTCTTTTCCCTGAGCTGTTTTCCCTGAATCTTGGTTTATCTCATACTGAAGCTTATCTAGAAAAGCTTAAGACCATCCTTCCTTCCTGTCTGTATATAAAAATATACCCATTTCATGGCACAGTTGAAATGCTACTTTTTTTTTTTTTGGCTATTATTGAAGACACCTGATTCCATAGTTGGAAATACATATTTCCTCATGGGAATGCCCATTCATATTTCCTTTTTTTTTTAAAGATTTTATTTATTTATTTGAGAGAGAGAATGAGATAGAATGAGCATGAGAGGGGGGAGGGTCAGGGGGAGAAGCAGACTCCCTGCTGAGCAGGGAGCCCGATGTGGGACTCGATCCCGGGACTCCAGGATCATGACCTGAGCCGAAGGCAGTCGCTTAACGAACTGAGCCACCCAGGCGCCCCGCCCATTCATATTTCAATTCTCTTGCAAGATTCTCAACCTTCTACTTTGTAAAATAAATGCATTTTTTAATCTCTCTTGCTTTAAACTTATAAACTCTCAACTATATCTGTCTATGGTTTTTTGGGTGCACCCTCTGCATGATACGTAGTCCTAGGTGCCGTAGTGAACAAGGTAGGTAAGATCCTTCCTTTCCTGAACTTTTGCCCAGGCTTGGAAACAAATGACACACAAATAAGTAACAAAGTAAACTAGACTATTTTAAATAGTGGCAACTCAAAAGAAGAAAATAAAACAGAGGAAAGGAAGAAAGAATGACTGCAGTTGGGGGGTGGGAGTCCAGCCCCACTGACCAGGGAAGAGCTCTCGGGAGAAATGTTGTGAGCTGAGTCTTAAATGATAAGATGTCAGCCACATGAAGACTGAGAAGAGTGTTCCAGGCAAAGCAGCAGCAAGTATGAATATTCCGAAGTGGGAAAAAGCTTGGTATATTTAAGGACAGAAATCATGTGAGTGCAACAGAGTGAGTGAGGTCAGAGATAAAATTTAGCCAGCATTGGACACCGTGGTCCTGCTGGACCACAGCAAGGATGCTGAATAGTGTTCTTGATGTAATGAGAACTACCTCCTGGATGGGGTAGAGGTTTAATGAATGTCTTCAAATATTAATTAAATTAAGCCTGCCCAGGATTTGATTGTTCTGGTAACCTGGGTGATTAGTCTATACGAAAATAAAGGAATCATGGTCAATAGCTCCACGTGCCCTGTGTTCAGTTGCAGACTTTAGATTTTTACCCACTTGTCGGGATCTAGATCAAATAACTCCCTGTGTCTTCTGCAAGGATTCTTATTTTTTATTAGTGTTAAGTAATTTAACATCATTACATTTTTATTAATCAGCTGAAGATTTTAAGATAACAATAGCCTTATGATAGTAATCCTCTTAAGATAGGAATAAAATATCTCCTAAATACCCAGTAAATGACTTCATGCAAAACTTTTTCATAACTGGAATAGCTGCTGTGATTATCCATCTTAGAACTGAAATATCTTTGGTACTTGATGTGACCTTCATTTCAGGCTGGACTGAAATTCATTCGGGGCGAGGGGGGGGATGTGGATGCACAAGTACTATTTTGAGGAATAAATAGCAGCATCTTTTCTATTCTCTTAAACTCAAGATAAAATATAGTGTGCAGCAGGTGTAGAGCTCTCTTCACAGTACAAGTAAATCTACAGAAAAATCATTTCCACATTAGAATTGAGATGATTCATCATTTTTCTCTTCCATGAATCTCATAGAAATATTTTGCCCTGAATATCTTCTCTAAGCAAAGTTGCAAGGTTTGTAATGACTGAGTCCTGGAAAAGAAGCACATTTGTCCTGAAAATTAGAAACATCTTCATCCATTCACATTCCCTGAAAGAAGGAAATTCCCACCTTATCTCTACTTTATTGTCCTTAGCACAGAAGTCTTTTTTTTTCTTTTTAAACCCAGAAAATAAACTTGAGAAGCAAAATTGTGCGTTTTAAGGGACATTTGGTTTTAGAATTTCATTTGAATTCTTTAAAATCACAGTTAATTAAGTATATTAAATGAAATTGTGCACTCTTTACATTCTTTAATTCAGTTACTTCTTTTTGCTACTTCCACAAATTTAACAATTCTATTTGGGTAGAACAGAGGAAGAATAGGGTGATCTCTTTTGTTATGGGGGGTGCGGAAGTAACCAAATGAATGGATCACCGCCGAAGTCTTCAGAGGCTCTTTCAGCAAGTCAAGATTGTTTCCCATAAAAGAGAAACGAAAAGGAAATTAAAATATCACAAATTATCCAATCAGATTGGCAAATAAGGAACACGTGTGAAACATGGCTACAGATGGTGCTGCCTTTGGTTACTGTTTCATACATCTTGCTCTATTTAACAAACCTGGCCACTACCCTTCTTTTCCTCAATACCTATCCCATGTACAAGCCAGCTTATTTGTTGGGACCACCTGGTTTCAAATTGCCCACATCTACCAATGCCCAGTTATTTACCAATGTATGGGTTCTTCCAACTGCAATAATACTTTAGCCCATGTAGGTGACCATGAAAGCTGGGTACACATCCAAGTGTGTCAAGGTGAGAGTGAGAAAAAGGAAAGGCAAAGATTGCAGCTTTCCAAAGCCTGTTCATCTTGAAAATATAATCCTGCACCTTATGTGATTTTGGCACCAGGTCATGATATTCAGCATGTTGTTCAGTCCACACAGGTATGCATCATCTTATTGTACCTACAGAAGGTTAATCGCAATGACAATGTAAAATTAGTTTAAGTCATACTGAATAACAGAAAATACATGGGCTTTGGATAGAACTAAGATGGGATCAAGAATTTACCACTCACCAAAATAAACTTTAAAAGAACAGGGTGGGGACGGGGTGCCTGGCTGGCTCAGCCAGGAGAGTGCACAACCCGTTGATCTCAGGGTCGTGAGTTTGAGCCCAACGTTGGGTGTAGAGATTACTAAATAAATAAATCAACTTAAAAAAAAAAGAAAAAAAACTACGACTTACCAGATGGACAGGCTTGTATCTCAACGACTTCATCTGTAAATAATGACAGTACATACAAATTCACTAGGGTACCATAAAGATTAGATCAAAATAAATGTGTCAAAGTCCTAGTATAGCATGACAATTCTCCCATTTTTTTTCCCTCTCTGATAATTTTGCTTTTGGACATGCCCAGAAAAAAATTCTCTTCACCTAAATTCCAGAAAGATATATCGGAGCTAGGAAAGACCCAGAGCAAAGCAGTTAGAGGAAAGAGGTACTGCCTAATAGTGTCAAAATAAAAGCTTTAGGGCTTTTCTTTTATTTTTTTTTACCTTTTATTTAAATTCAATTTAATTAACATACAGTGTATTATTGGTTTCAGGGGTAGAATTTAGGGATTCATCAGTTGTATATAATACACAGTGCTCATTCCATCAAGTGACCTTCCTTAATGCCCATCACCCAATTACCCCATTCCCCCCACCGACCTCCCTTCCAGCAACCCTCAGTTTGTTTCCTAGAGTTAAGAGTGGTTTCTCTCCCTCTCTGTTTCCATTTTATTTTATTTTTCATTCTTTAGGGCTGTTCTTACATTAAAGATTGAGTCTGGTATGGTATATAATAGGGATTCCATAGTACACTAACAGAAAAACAGAATTTGACAGTATTTTTTTAAAACTTTAAGGAGATAAGCAGAGATAAAACAAAGAAACATAAATAAATTTGGGAAATGCCAAAAATAAACTGATGGATGTTGAATCTATAATGGGATGAAATAATTATTGGAGTTTCACAAAGGTGAAATTGTGATTGTCATGCAGATATAAAATGAGCATGAGTCAAATATTTTATTGAGCTTATTAAGGAGGGAAACAAGATATAACACCCATTCCAAAGAACACTGGAGAAGCTAGAATTGCCAGGATAAGATTAGTGCTAGGTGTGATGGAAAACTGAAATTATCTGCAACTCTGTTGGACAAACTCTACCAGTTGACCGTGTCCCTCAGAGTTATAAAATAATAGCCATGCCCAAAAAGAACATCCAGTAATTTCTTTTGTCAATGTCCAGGCTTCAGATAATTTTTCTTAGACACTATAAAGTAAGATCATCAGGGATGCCTCACTTATGCCTTCAAGCAGCCGTTGTGAAGAATAACCACCTCTTCCGGCAAAACACCTCTTGGAGCCAATTTTGCTCAGTGGGACTAGTCCCTATTCTTGGTCAAAATGGCTACTGCCATGATTTTAGGTGTGAACTCACTTAGTAGTCCCAAAGCTGAAGGAAAGTGTCTGGTATGGATTACTTTAAGTTGTCTCTCTTGCCTGGAAATGTCTTTTGCCATTTTAACAATAGTAACTTGACAAGAGTGGGGTGCAATTTGAAACTTAAAAGTCAATCTCCTAAAATTCATCAATGTAATTCATCTGGAAGAAAGTATCAAAGGAAAGGGAGGATATTGAATTAGAAAAATTTGGGCCATTTTATTATATTTTAACACAAACTGAAAAAAAAATGATTGGAGGAAGTAAACAAGGAACAAAAGACCAAAGCTGGGATTAAAGGTTTTGAAAAGCTACAAGAACGCATAATAACAAAATTTCTTTCACTCTCTACAGGTCTGATAGCATAAAAAACTGGGATTCACTACTGCTCTGGTGATAATAAATTTTATTTATGTATAAAATAAAAAATAAGCAGACCTATAATTTAAGTTGTGCGGAGACACATAAAAATGTTACTGCTCACTGGGACATTCAAGAAAAGGAAGACTGACAGATAATAAAGCTGTATCTTAATCTATGGGGGGTTTAAAATCATTTCTGTGTTACATAAAACAGGCTAATTCAAAGTGCTTACTTTACTGCGATCACACAGGATTCCTGGAAAAATTAATTTACAGTGGAGAGAAGCAGAATTGTTTTTTTCTCAAATAAATAACTTAAACTGACGCTTGTCTTTTTTACTTAAAGAAGTTATTGAAATGGCTATAAATTGAAGACTTTCACCTGCTTAAAGCCTCTCCATCTTTGTCACCCTGTGCCAGCCAGTGGCCCGTGTGCTTGACAAAATTCGGAAGGAGAGAGAACAGCATATGGCAGAATGAGTTTTGAGCCCCAGAGAAATCTTCCTCCATTCCCACTCCATCTGTGCATTGTGTGGCACCTCTCCCCATAGCACAGAGATGCTGAGCTAAGGACGGGAGAAATGTATGATGGCAAAATGCAGAAACAGCTTTTGTGTCATGCTAAGCATTCACAAAACACTTCCGTTCCACAGCACACATCTTAAACTGAGAGAGATGAGTAGTGTAAGTTTATCTGAGGGCACTCAGAGTGATTCTTTGAGTTCAGTGCCCAAAGAAAGCTTCCTGGGGGAAGGCAATGTGAAATGATGGCTGGAATATGTCAATGTTTGGCTTTGGGACCTGGGGAAGGATGTGTCGTGCAAATCACTGGCCTCCTGGGAGACATCAGGAACACATTCGAGCGACCAGGGGCGTCCTGAGAGGGCTCAGGGCAAGCAAACCGTTGGAGTATTTCTCTTGTGCACCTCAACCCAAACAATTTTGCTGACAGAGGCTGAAAGAAAGAAAAATGGAGCCGGTGATTTGTGTTTTATTATGCTAAGTGTGTTGTTAGGGGACTTTTTGCTAGTCAGTAGCCATTGTTTCTCCAGAATGCAGGGGAACACAGGAAAACATTCATCCTTCTGTTTTGCTCTCTCTGTTTCTATCCCCTTTCCTCAAGCCATGTTGAGGACTCTGATTCCCTCCCACCTTGGTTGCTGAACACCACCCCGCTCCCCTGCTCCTGGGCTCCCAGCACATGATGAACATGGCAGGAAGGCAGAGAGCCGGGCGACAAGAGGAAGAGCCTAGGGACATATCACCCTGCTGTCACAGCTGTTGCTCTCCCTTTTCCTCTCCTCCCCCACGTGCACACACGCACGTGCACACCCACATACACACCCCACTGAGAAGCATTCCTCAGTAATTGACAGGACAACTTAGTGCTGGCTCCAGTCAGGATCTGCCCCCAAAGCTGAGAGGTATGATTAAATTCCAAACTGGCCAAGAATTCTTGCTTGGTTTCCAAGCTACAAGTTCTGAGTTTACTCAGTCCTTTTACTATTCCTCTTACTGTTACATTGGAGAAATTTGGGAGTTTAAGTGAATGAAGCTACACAGCAAACAACTGATGGAAGAGCTACAAACAGCATACCAGCAGCAGCCCCAGCCCTGAGCTTTCATGAGTCCATACAATCCCCAGATAGCATGGAGGATGATGATTAACCCCATTAATTAATTAAGTGGGGGTCAGTTAAAATTTCTCTGGTATCATAATTTTTATTTTTCTGATGTTTAATCACTTCTAGAAAATAACAAGGACAAGCTACAAAAAATGTTCAAATACTGTATTTTAAATTTCTTATAAAACTGAACTAAAATAAAATTTCTTATAAAACTCTTATACAGGGGCACCTGGGTGGCTCAGTCAGTTAAGATTCTGCCTCCGGCTCAGATCATGATCTCAGGCTCCTGGGATCGAGCCCCACGTCAGGTTCTCCATTCACCAGGGAGTCTGCTTCTCCCTCTCCCTCTGCCCCTTCTCTCTCTCTCTCAGATAAATAATAGGAAAAAGAACTCTTATACAAACTCTGATAAAACCATATGGAAGGCCACAGAATAACATGAAGTGTTTGTTAATTGATTCACAAAAGACAGAATCTGATAGAAAAAAACACCAGAAATTGGCACAGGAAAGGCAAATTACAACCGTCAAAGTAACTTCAGCAGCATCCTCACCACCGTCAGAATCATAGAAACAATAACAACAACTAATATTCCCTGAGCTCTTCCTAGGTGTCAGCACTATTATTCTAAGGAGCTTTACATACATAATTTCTATCATGGTTTAGGTGAGACAACCAAGGCACAGAAAGATGATATAAGTTGCTCAGGCCCCACAGTTGGTAGGGGTTTGGGCTGCATTTTGAAGAATGGTCAATCTGACTGCAGAGCCCATCATCTTAAATAGAATACTGTGTAATACATGCTGAAGGTAGCAGTGGGTATCAGTGGCCCTGTACTCCCTATTCTAACATGTGTTTATCTGAGGATGCTTCTCTGCTGCCTACCTGGGCTAAAGGAGGTAACTCACTTGTGGCTGAAGGAGGATGTGAGGGAAGCAGGAAAAGAGGAGGCAAAAAGCTTTCTTATTCATGATACCCACATTCCCATTGCCCTTCCTGATCTAGTTATTTATGGCTGCATTACAAATGACCCCAAAACTTAATGGTGTAAACAAATTAGGTTCAAATAAATAGTTATTAATGGTGTAAACAATTATTATCCCCTCTCTTTGTTCTGTGGGAAGATGGGGCTCATCTGGGCGGTTTTGCTTAGTGCCCTTCATGTCCTTTCTATCAGATGGTGGCTGGGGCTGAATCATCCGCAGGTTCGACTGGGCTTGATTGTTCCAGAACAATCTGGAAGAGGGAACATTCACAAGTCTGGCCGTTGATTTTTGTTATTGCTGCAAGTTTACCTGTTCCCAAGAACACCTACTTGTGCTTCTCCATGTGGCCAAGCACTTCCTCACAGAAAGTTGGCTTCTGCACCATCAGTCTTCCTTCACTCTAGTGCAAAGCTCGAAGAAAGCAAGTGGGAAGCTGTTGGTCCTCTTGGATGCTAGCCTCAGACCTAGTATAGCATCACTTCTTCCATACTCATTGATTAAGCAAGTTAGTCTAGATTCTGATAGAAAAGAATTAGACTCCACCTTCAATGTAAGATAATAAATAATAATGGAAGTTAGCACATAATAGCAAATAATCTGCAGCCATCTTTAATCTACCACATCTACCAATGCCTCCCAATCTTCAGTGCCAAGAACCTCAGAAGTGCCAAGCCCTACACAACAGGCTTAGGAGTCTTAATGACTTAGGCTATGAAGGAAACTACCTCTGAGGACCAAGAAAACCTATTGTAGTGAACCCTGGCTGTCTGTACCTTGCCTTTATGTTTAAAATACATTTGTCAGAAACCCTCTTCTTTTTACGGCAACTTATATAGCTTTACTATAAAATTTTTTAAATGCACATTAAAGAAAGGAAAAAAATATCCAGTAAGCATACATTTTGTTTCTTGACAAAGGTATTTGGGCTGTAAATTGGCCTAGACACATAGTGGGCCACCAGGGTTAGGATCCCCAAATTACCTTTAAGCATTCAAATGCAACCTGCAAATTTGTGTCTGCCAGAGATACCCCCACCCCTCCCAACTTGAAGATCCCTGGCATTTTAACAAGGCACCACTTTCTTTTACACATGAGAAAAATACTTTTTTGCAATGCATCAATCCCTCAAATGAAGCATGGCTATTATGTCTATTTTAATTGTCTTTATAAAAACTCAGTCTTTAATGTCCTGGGACATTTTAATGCTCTGTGTCAAGCTAATGTGCAAGATACATATCCATTATTACCTATTTACTTGGGTTATTGTTCTGGCTAAGGTGTAATTTTCCACCAGGCATTTGTTTAGAAATTTGGCAGCACACAGAGAACATTTCCATACTTAAAAAGCATCCAAAATTTAGAATGACATCCAGTGATATTAAGCAAGTGTAGATAATGCTCTCCAACTTCATCAAATATTCATGGTTAATTATCGTCATAATATTTATGTTACTGTGAAAATTAAGGTTGTGAGCTTCTTGTACACAGGCAAAAATACAAGCTTACAGACTAGGCTATTGCTTACCCCTTTCATTACTGGAATTTCTCATTGTCATTAAATAGAATGGCAAGCATGGTGTTCTTTGACTCTCTAATTCACATTGCAGATCTGATATCTCCCTTGATAGACCAGACAGAATATGTTGACGGAGCTGAAGACCCATCAGAACATGTCTCATAAGAGGAGAAATATGTGATCAGAGGACCATTGGCTACACTTTCTGGAACAAATATCCGAACACATGGACTGACAAGTCTGAGAATACTTTGAGCAGCCACAAGATAGATGATTTGAAATTCAGAATCTTAGAAAATGAGACATATGGTCATCACATCTGAAGGGAAATCAGATCACATGGTATAGATGAAGAAAGGGCTCAAATAATCCGGTCTCCTGTACTGTCTACTCAACCACTATTGGGAACGAAAATGCAATTGTAAATTTAAAAGACAGGTGGAGGAAAATCTTTCCAAAATGTATATCTATGGGCGCCTGGGTGGCTCAGTCGTTAAGCATCTGCCTTCGGCTCAGGTCGTGATCCCAGGGTCCCGGGATCGAGCCCCACATTGGGCTCCTTGCTCAGCGCGAAGCCTGCTTCTCCCTCTCCCACTCCCCCTGCTTGTGTTCCCTCTCTTGCTGTGTCTCCCTTTGTCAAATAAATAAATAAAATCTTAAAAAAAAAAAAACAAATGTATATCTAGTTTAAAGCCTGTCTCTGAAGACTAATCAATGAAATGTAAAGCTCAAACTTCCCGGATAAACTTGTTACTTTCTGGACTCATGTCCTACTTCCCTTTCCATAACCCTGGCATGCCAGATCATGGCCTTGTAATCTCAGGCTGCCACACCCTTGGGCCCTTTCTTATTGTATCCCTTCTTTTAGGGATACTCATTTAGGTGTGGTCTCTCAGGCAAAGTTCATCTCATTTTCAATACTCAAAATCAGTATCATCTGTGGTTTCTTAACCTTCCAGAATCTAGGCAAGCTGAGGCAGATGCGTGTTCTCCCAAGTTCCTCTTACACAATGTACATCTCTTTACTAATAGACTAATAGTACACTTTAAATATATTTTAAAATATACTTTGAAACATATTTATTAATAGACTTAATAGTATATTATGAGTATAGTAATTAATATCTTAATACTATGTTAGTATATTAACTATTTCAACCTAATTATGGGTTGCATGTATGTCTCCCTCACACTTATTAAATTTGCAGATGATGTAAATTTTGGAGAGCTAGTGGATGCAATAGATGACAAAATTAAATTTCAAAAAGATTTCAGTATACTGAAATCATGGACCAGGATATGCATAATGAAATCCACTGGAGTACAACGGATTTCACTGGATTTCAGAATTGCAACTACAAAGTTTTAGTGGAGACCTAGCTGAACAGGAAATGAGAGAAATCACTATATTTTTTAGTTCATTGTAAAAATGACATAAATAGGGGCGCCTGGGTGGCTCAGTCTGTTAAGCAGAGGCCTTCGGCTCAGGTCATGATCTAGGGGGCCTGGGATCGAGCCCCACGACCGGCTCCCTACTCAGCAGGGGTCCTGTTTCTTTCTCTCCTCCCCATCTGTATTCTCTGTCACTCTCTCTGTCTCTCTCTCAAATAAACAATTAAAATCTTTTTAAAAATGATATAAATATATAACAGTGATGTAGCACCTTAAAAAAATAGTGCCAATCTTCAGCTACCTTAATAAATTTATATATACACATTATTGGCATTCATTACTCTGCTGGGCCCAACATTCTAGGAGGTACTGTCTGGCCTGGGGAACCTTTCTTGCAAGAAGGTCGTTTGCAAAGTTCTATTAATCAACACACCATACACACTACTAGTTGCCTATCAATATTTATTTTCCCTTTCTCCCTTACAATTTTTTCAAAGAGATAATGTGCCCAGCAAAATTATTATGCTTCCCAGCAACCCTTGCAACTATGTGATCGAGTCAGGATCACTCAGATGTTTGTGCGACTATGACCCGCCTGAGAACATCCTGCAAAGGGCACATACTTCACAGCCACCTTCCTTCTGCCTTCTTCCCGTTCTCTTCTGGGTTGGAATATAGATGCTGTCCTGAAGGCGAAGCCGCCAAGCGGTCATCATGAGACAGCGTCAAGAGGGACAAAACCCACATGCCAAGGATGACTAGAGGAGCCTGGGTCTCCGATGGCACTGCCTGTGGACGGATCAGAAAGGACATCAACAAGGAATGGACAAGCGTAGTACAGTTAGCCTGCAGATCACGGGACTAAGTGGCGACTAGCTAACTGGCTCTATGTATCTGATACGCTATTATGGAGGGGAAGACATAGACTTTGTATCTCCAGAAGGCAGAACTGGGACTCGTGGGAGAAGTGAAGGGAAGGAGATTGAACTCATCAGAGAACATCTTTTGAGAGATATAAAGCCAACTAAAAGAAAGAAGTGGTTAAAACTCAAAGAAAAAGAACTCAGATTTGTGCTTAGCAGAGGCGGGGTGGGGGATGGGAGGAGAATCGGAGGAAGGCGGTCAAAAGGGACAACCTTCCAGTTATAAGATCAATCAGTACTAGGGATGTGATGTTCACAATGGCTACAGCGAACCCTGCTGTGTAGTATAGTTGAACGTTGTTAAGAGAGTAGATCCTAAGAGGTCACATCACAAGGAAACATACATGTTTTTTTTTTCTTTTTCTCTTTTGTTACCTGTAAGAGATGATAGATGTTAACTAATTGTGGTAACCATCTCACGACATATGTAAGTCAAACCATTACACTCTGCACCTTAAATTTCTACAGTGCTGTATTCAATTATATCTCTCTAAAACTGAAAAAATTACATAAATAAAAAATAAAGAGGCAAAAAGTGGTTAGAATGCCACCTATCAGCATAGAAGGGATTACAGTGTCAGACTGCAGTTTGCACCAGATGGAGACATTTACCAGACCTAAGCTTTCTATTTGTATTTCAAAATTTAGCCATACTTTGACAAACATTTCTCGAGCACCTGCTCTATCTATATCGTCTGTGAATTTTTAGGAATAAGGATTTTTTTAAATGTGTTGAGCATCTTACTGTCTAGTAGCTGAGATATATGCCCAGAAAGATCATTTCAATAAAGCTTTAAATGTTAAGATACAGATTAAGCACAGAGTAAAAAAAAAAAAAAAAAAAAAAAGATGTTTCCTTCAAACTGAATTTTCAAGGTTGAGCTGCAATGGTTTGATTTAAAAAAAGAGGAGGGGAAGAGAATTTCCAGCAGAAGAATGGCATACAGAAGCATCTTGTAGTGAAACCGTACATTGCACGTGAGAAAATTAGCAGTTTAGAAACATTGAGGCATAAACTGCAGAAACTTACAGCAGAGGAAGCTCAAGAAGGAGGCCCAGGGGCTTGCAGGGAGCTTCGTGTGAAGACCAACGGAGTTAGATGTTATCCCACAGCCAGTAGCTCCGTGACTTCCAAATTTCAAAGTAAAATTTTTGAAAATGTGAAACTAGAAAGATGATTAATTTTGCATTTTGCCGAGTCAGACTATTAAAAAAGTCATGGGCCGTCATGCACTTTTAATATAATTTCCTAATGGAGTATATTTGTACCAAAAGAATAGAAAGACTATCCTCTAAGAAAAAGTACGATATTTTGAAAGGAATAATTTTAGCTTTGTGCTAAATGTGCACTTTCCGTATTATCTTCATTTTACTGAGGAAAATTTCATTGTACTTTCCGTAGTATCTTCATTTTACTGAGGAAAATTTCATTGAGGGGCACCAAAATTTAGTAGCATGAAACAACAGCAACTATTTATTATTTCTGACAGTTTTTATGGGTCAGCAATGTAGTGGTTCAGCCACGCAGACTTGGCTCAGGTCCCTCATGAGGCTGCAGATGGGAAGTGGCCAGGGCCAGGGTTTCCTCCAAAGGCTTCTCCACGCACACATCTCTCACCTGGAATGTTGTGGCAGGCTGAATAATGGCCCCCAAAGATATACAGGTCCTAGTCCTTGCAACCTGTGACTGTTACCTCTAAAGCAAAAGAGACTTCGCAGTTGTGACTCACTAAGGTTCTCCAGGGGATTATCCTGGATTATCCTAGCGGGCTCTAAATGCTAGTACAAGGGTCTTTATAAAATGGAGGCAGAAGGAGACTTGGCAGAGAAGAAAGCAATGTGACCACTAAATCTGGACACTGTGCTGCTACTGGATTTGAAGATAGAGTAAGGGGATACATGCCAAAGAATGCAGTTCTAGAAGCTAGAAAAGGCATGGGCATGTGTTTTTCCCCACAGTCTCTGGAGGAAGCACAGCCCTAAAACCTTGATTTTGGCCCTGTGACTGATTTCAGACTTCTAGTCTTAAGAACTGTAAGAGAATAAATATGTGTTGTTTTGAGGCACCAAGTCTGTGGCAATTTTGTTAGAGAAGCCACGGGAAACGGACACAGCTGGGGGCTGGAGCAGTGGGGCTCTTTAGGGACGCTCATCGCTCCCCATCTCTGTGGGGTCTCTCCAAGTGGTCTCTCCAGCCTGAAAGCCTCAAGGTGGCCAGAATTCTTACACGGTGGCTCAGGTATGCAGAGGTCTGTGTCCCAAGAAAAAGAGAGAACTGGAAGGGAGTTACTTTGATTTTTTTTGTTTGTTTGTTTTTAATCTGGCTGTGAAAGTCACGAAGTGTCATTTCCAGCACATTCTGTTCACTAGAAAGAGGTCAGTAGGTCTGGCCTGCCTCTAAAAAGAGGGGAATTAGCCTCTACCTTTTACAGTAAGGAGTGTCAAAGACTCTGCTAACATATTTTAAAACTTTAATCATTAATACAGTCTGTTATTTTTTCTAGAAGATCTATTGCTTCACCTTTCACACTTAAGTCTAGCTCAAAGAAATGTTTATAAATAGCAGGAGGTAGGAGTCAGAATTCATCCCCCCTCCCCCACTTGGATGGCTAAATGACTCAGCATCATTTATTGAAAAGAAATTCTTTTTCTTTTTACAGTGCTAACTTGGTAAAAAATTAGATGGCCTTGTATGTATGGGTCTGTTTCTGGATCCTTTATTCTTTGTTATGGACTATTCTTGGTCAATACCAATTACATTAGCTTTATAGGAAGTTTTAATATCTGGTAGTTTTAAGTACTTCGACTTCTTTCTTTTTCAGGATTGTCTTGGCCAGTCCAGGTCCTTTGGATGGAATTGGCATTTTAACAATTTGGGGTCTTCTAATCTGTGATGTATCTCTCCGTTTATTTCTCTTAGTATAGCTTTATGATTTTTTTTTTTTTTCACTGGAAAATAATGTTTATTGAGATCCACCAGCTGCACAATCTGCTCCCGCTATTAAGCTCCTTCTTCCTTTGCAATTCGGTCTTTCTTAAGTGGTCCCATGAATGCTTTCTTCTCCTCCACTGTCTGGAATCGGCCGTGGCCAAACTTGGAGGTGGTGTCAATGAACTTCAGGTCAATCTTCTCCAGGGCCCGCCGCTTGGTCTGCACCAGCAAGGACTTGCGGAGAGTAAGCACTCGCTTCTTGGTTCCCACCACACAGCCTTTCAGCATGACAAAGTCATTGGTCACTTCACCATAGTGGACAAAGCCGCCCAGAGGATTGATGCTCTTGTCAGACAGATCGTAATCCGTGGAAGCATTGTTCTTGATCAGTTTGCCATCCTTGATGAGGTAGCCCTGGCCAATCTTATAGATCTTCTTGTTGATCTCAGTGCGGTGATGGTAGCCTTTCTGCCCAGCCCGAGCCACAGAGAACGCCACTCGGGCAGGGTGCCATGCCCCAATACAGGCAACCTTGCGCAGGCCCCGGTGGGTCTTGCGGGGTAGCTTCTTAGTGTGCCAGCGGCTGGTGACCCCCTTGTAGCCTTTGCCCTTGGTAACACCAATGACATCGATCATCTCGTCTTGCCCAAACACTTGGTTCACAGGCACCTGCTGTTCCAGCCTCTCGCGGGCCCAGTCCAGCTTCTCGGCCACTGTGCCTCCATTCACCTGGATCTCCATGAGGTGGGCCTTCTTCTGGCGTAGAGGAAGCAGACGCATCTGGGTGTGGGCGATGACCCGGATCACCTGGCAGTACTTCTTCATGCTGTTGAAGTCCTTCTCCAGCTGCTTTTTGCCATCATCATCCTGCCACTTCTTGCATTATTTGGTGAAGGCCTTCTTCTTAGACTTATGCCAGTTCTTATAGAAGCGCCTTTTGCATTCATCACTGATGTGCTCGGCAAAGATGGTCTTAAAGGTACGGAGGCCTCGAGGGGTTTCCACGTAGCCCACGATGCCCACTACCACCATGGGCGGTGTCTCCACAATGGTCACAGCCTCCACAACTTCCTTCTTGTTCACCTTGGATCCTGGCCTGTCCACCTCCCGAACGATGTGAGTCATGCCAGCCTTGTAGCCCAGGAAGGCTGTGAGGTGGACAGGCTTGGACGAGTCATCCTTGGGGAAGCTCTTGACCTTCCCACGGTGCCGGCTGCTGCGTTTCCGAGGCAAGAAGCCCAGGGACCCATGCCTGGGAGCGGAAAATTTCCTGTGAGACATCCCGCCGCCAAATGCTACCGGTAGAGCTAGCTTTATGATTTTTGTACATCTTTCCTTAGAATTATCTCTGAGTGTTGGATACTTTTTAACACTATTGTGAATGATATTTTTAATTTCATTTTTTCAAGTTTTAATTTAAATTCCAGTTAGTTAACATAGTGTAATATTAGTTTCATTTTTAATTATCAATTGCTATCAAATAGAAATAAAATTTATTTTTGTTTATTGACATATTCAGTAAATATACTTATTTATTTTAATAGTTTCTAATTGTTTTGGTTTTTTTACATGTACAATTATATCATTTACTAATAAAGACTATTTTACTTCATATATTCCAATCCTCATACTTTTATTTCATTTTCTTTTTTTTTTTGACTTATTGTACTGACTAACATTTTTAGCATGGTACTGAATAAAAGATGTTATAGAGAGCATCTTTGTTCTTTCTAATCTCAAGGGAAAAGTGTTTAGTAGTTCACCATGTAAATGATGCTGACTCAAATTTTTTTATAAGCAAATCTTATCAGATTGAGGAAGTTCTCTTTTATTCTTAGTTTGTCACTTTTAAAAATCATAAACGAGTATTGAATTGTATTAAGAAATGTCTTTGTCCTTTGAAAGAAATCGTATTTTTTGCCTCTCTTTTTGTACTGATTGATTGTTAAATATCAACCAATCTTGTATTCCTGAAAAAAACTCAATTATGCTATATATGCATCACATTTTATATATCACAAGATTCACCATTATTTACTAATATTTTGTATAGGAATTTTGTGTTCATAAGAAATAACAGCCTATAATCTCTCTTCTTGAAATTTCTTTGCAACGTTTGGGTGGCAGAGTTATGCTGGCCTCAGAAAAAGAATTCAAAGGCATTGTTTTCCTCTATTCTCCGAAAGAATCAATATACTGAAAGAATTTGTTGGTATTATTACTTCCTTTTATGTTTTTAATTAAGGATTCAATTCCCTTAACAGATACTGGACTATTAAGAATTATATTTCCCCTTATTTTTCAATTACTCTGTTCAATTTGAGGGTTAAATTTATTGTCATAAAATCATAATAGTCTCTTATTTTCTTTTTAGTGTTTGTAGATCATTAGTGATGTTTCATTTTTCATTCCCAATATTGTGAATTTGTGCTTTCTATTTTTCTTCTAAATTGCTCTTGCTAGAAGCATTTTCAAAGTACAAACTTCTGACCTTGTTGATTTTGTTTTGTGTCTGCTTTCTGAGACTTCAGGAAAAGTCAAAAGGCCTTACTGACCCAGTATCTCCATGGATGTGACCTGCCTAGGCTTTTGACTGAGACCTTAATAGTATTGGTCTCTTTTACCTTATGAAAGTTCTTCCTTTCAAAGGTTTTCAGCTTAGCTCTTTAGTCTCTGGCCTCACATATATTCAAAATGTCCTGGCAACACACTAATCAGAAGTTTTTTGCAGCCCTCCTTCCTTCAGAAGGATTTTTGTCTCCTCAGCACCGAAAAATTGCAACGATTCCACTCGGCTTTTCTCGCACAGCTTCCTTGGTCTCCTGCGATGCCTCAAAACTCAGCAAAGTCCTGTGGGATTAACTGGCCTTGGGATTGGGAATTCTCTAGTTTCTAATTTGTCATGCCAGCCCTGCTTGGTATTCTAAAACTCTTCTGATTTTTGTCTTCTCCAGGAGAATCTCTGTTTTGTGCCGAGCCTGATTCTCAGCCCACACTCAGAATTGTCAAATTCCGCCATGGAAGCAGACAGCTAGTGATAACTAGCTTGCCAAAGAAGGAGCTGTTCATCTCTGGAATTTTAGGTTGTCTAGTTCTTGTTGATTTCTAAGACCTCTTATATGATTTTTTGCAATGTAGACATCATTTTATCATGGTTTCAGAAGGAACGCTTACTTGCCATTGACCTGTGATGTCTCCCCTGAAGCAGAAGTCCAGGGTGGTGTTTTTACTGTACCTCTCTCAAGAACTGAGAATCTACAAAGACAAGAGAATAATGAAGGAAAAAGAAACTTGAACAAAACAATTAACAAGTTTCATCTCATTTACAGACAGGTAGCTTATACCCAACAAGTAAAGAATACGTGATCTTTTTTTTCTCTTTTTTTAAAGAATACGTGTTCTTTTAAATCGCAAATGGAACATTAAACAAAACTGACAATATTCTGGGCTGTCTAAACCACATCCCAACCAATTTCAGAAATTAAGTGACATGTGTATGTTCTCTGATCAAAACGGGATCACACTAGAAATTAAATATAAATGACATCTAGAGGGAGGTAAAGAGGAAGGCTGAGGTTTGTAGAGGAAATAGGTTTACTGACAAATTACCATTTTCTTTGCCATCTCTTCTTACATTTTAGACTTTCTGGCTTCAATTTCCTTCCAAGAGTACCTTCCTATCTAGAGTACCTTCAGTAAGCTTTTCATTGGTAGTGAGCTAACTCGGTTTTTACTTATCTGAAAATGTCCTTATATTGCTACTTTAAATGATAATTCAGCTTGGAATATAACTACAGTTTAATAATTTCTTTCAGCAAATTAAAGATATAATTCTATTGTTTCCTGGCTTTTGCTGTTATTGGCAAGAATTCTCGTATAATTTTTTTCCTTTAGGTATTTATCTTCTGTGGCTGCCTTTAAGATCTTCTCATTGTCTTTAGTGTTCTGAAATTACACTCTGATGTATTCAGCTGTGAGTTTTGTTGTGCTTCTTGAATCAGGCTCTTCCTTGTTTGCATCAATTCTTAAAAATTTTCAACATTTATCTTATCGAATGTCACCTCTTTTCAATTCTCTCTGCTCTCACTTTCTGAGCTCTAATAGGATGTATATTAGTCTTTATTTTACCATCTGTGGCTTTTCATTTTCTCTTTCTTGGAGTTTTTGTGCTGTTTTCTGAAAATCTCTTCAGATAAATCATCCTGTCCTTTAAATTTCAATTTCAATATGACAACATATTTCATTTCCAAAAGTTCTTACTGGTTTATTTTTCAAATCATCTTTGTCCCCCCTATAATTTACCGGGCATCTAAACACACTTGTTTCATAAGCTGTATTTCAGTTTTAACCTTATTTTATTATTGAATTTTCTGTTGATTTTTTTGAAATTTGAATCTCTTCAATTCTAGTCTGCTATTGGCTGTTTCTATTCAATCTCTATCATATCTTACTTGTTTCCTATGATTCATACAATTATATATTATGAGCTCCTGCTCATCTGAGATTTATTTATGCACTTCTTGAGCAGTCTGTGTTGAGGACACACTCATCCAGAAAATATTTGTATTAGATTTTTCCTGGTCCCCCTGCTGCTCTCAAACTCTGTCAATTTTTTAATCATATTTTTATTGTAGTAAGGAAATACATAACATAGAATTTACCATCTTAACCATTTTTGAGCGTACAGTTTAATAGTGTTAAGTATATCCAGACTGTTATGAAACAGATCTCCAGAAATTTTCCATCTTGCAAAACTGAAACTATACCTATTAAACAACTCCCGTTTTCCCTGTATTCTCTACCACTGGCAACCATCACTAGATAACTCATATAAGTGGAATCTTGTGGTATTTTTCCTTTTGTGACTGGTTTGTTTCACTTAGTGTAATGTCTTCAAGGCTCATCCATGTTGTAGCCTGTGTCAGAATCTCCTTCCTTTTTGAGACTGGGTAGTATTCCTGTGTGTGTGTGTGTGTGTGTGTGTGTGTGTGTGTGTGTGCGCATGCGCGCGCCACATTTTGTTTATCCGTTCATGGGTCGGTGGGCATTTGGGTTGCTTCTCCCTCTTGGCTATTGTGCATGGTGCTGTTATGAACACGGGTGTGCATAGTCACTTTTTGTTAGTTTTGCAGCCCAGGGTTTCTTAGGCCAGTTAGAAAGTGAAAATCTGTATCAGAGCAGGTCAGTAATAATACACTCTGTGGAGAATTTTCTCATGCAGAGCTCAGGCCAATGCTGACAAGTTTTCTTGTTATCCCTCTCTGCTGAAAGATTAGTTTTTCTAGTCCACCCTGTTCCTGATGGTGTCACTATCAAAAGTCCCGGATTTACATGGCATGCTCATTTTTAAGTCCCGCCAAGAGTGATCTGAAAGCTTTACCTCCTGTGGCTATAAAGAAACAAGTATCTTATTTTCTGCAATCAATCCAGGTAATCTACCACTTCGGTTCCTCTCTACTTCTCCATTTGTTAGCATTGCTTTTATTTGCAGCATCTGGAGATTTCCCTCACCTTCCTGGGGAGTTCTGCTATGAATTTGAGAAGAAGGTGTTTATGTTTCACTTGTTTTGTAACAAGAGATTTTTCTCAAATTCTTTCTCATATATTAACTATCTCAGGTCTGTATGAGCTAATCATTTCCCTTTGGATATTTAATGTCTCATTTATCATAGTGTACATTTTTATATACACTAAGATCTGTTTCTGAACTATTAATTACTTCCACTGCTTTGTCAATTCTGGAATCAGGATCATAGTAACAATTTTTAATTGGTAGTTTTTGAGTACATTTCCATTACTAGTAGTACAATTCCACTGTTATTACTCTTTAAATAAGTATTTTGTTTTCTGGTCTCTGTGGGTGGTCATTCTAGATGAATCATCTCTCTCTTCATCATGTCCTAGTAAAACACTAGAGTGATACTAACTTATGTTGCATGGAAAGTCACATACATTTTATTTGTAAAAAATCTACCTGTACACACAAACTAAATTTTTTAAAGAATTTCCATCAACTCACTGACACCACTTTTCAGTCCTTTGTTTTATTTTTTTTGCTAAATCCCTGTCCCCAAACTAAATGTTCTTGCAACATCAGCGTTCTTATCAAAATGTGCCATTAAGAAAGGATCGTGAATAGCTTGTAATAACCAACATGTTTCCTCTCCCAGTCGTGTCTCTGAGTTGTGTCTTAGCTCCAGTTGCAGGATTAAAAGATTTATCTTCAAATATTAGTCGGTGAGTGAGAGAAGTTCTTTCTGTGTTCTTGAATTCCTGGAATCACAGCTCCACCCTTCTGGTCCACAAAGTACACTCCAACAGAATGCAGCTTTATTAAACTGGCCATAAACATTTATTGTTATTATTCATCTGCCCAATTCTTCCTTTTGCCATCTGGAGATTTGACTTCCAAACTTCAGCAGAAAGAAAATTCTCCTCTGCATCCTTCTTGGATTCACCTTGAAGCCAGTCCTGCTCCACAAGCAGCCTCACATCCTATAGCCATGGATGTGTAACTGTTGTTCTGTGTAACTGTTGTTCTGCAGCCATGTACCATGCCCAGGGACGCCCTGAGCACGGGCCCCTCCTCTCCCGCAGGGCTCACCTTGATACAATCAAACGAGAAACTAGATAGAAGTCTTCTTATTCCTTTACAAAAAAAATCCATTACAGAGAAGTGCAAAGCCAATAACATAATTTTTCCTATATTTTCAATATAAAAGAAAGAGAGGAAGAGGGAGGAAGGGAGGGTATAAAGGCAGGGAAATTATTTCCATAAAAAAGTCATTGGGAAGGAGATTCACGGAGGATATCACAGACCAAGTGGCTTTCTGAGCAGTTCTAGCTCAAGTCAGCTTGCATGTTCACAGCACTACCGAATCAATTCAGCAGCATACTATTGATGCTTAAGAAATGATGTGAATGAGTTATTATTGTCAACTTTGGAACTCAAAAAAAAAAAAGATTGCAGAAGTGTCTAGCTGTTCAGAAATAACTCATGCTCTGAATGAGTGCGTCTACACAGTTAGCTGACATGCATTTGAGAGACTGCCATGATGTCCATTCACGGAAGAGCTGTTTATCAAATGGGGTAGTAGTCACAGGATTCAACTCTTTGGTCTCATATTTCCTTTCCAGCAAAATAATCACCATTTTTTAAAAAAGATAGCCTTCTGTTCCATTACTTTTCTTTTACCTACCTATGAAAAGAAAGACAAACTTAACTTGACATTTGAACAATTTTCACATCCCTTTGAATGATACAGTATATCAAAATAGAGAATTTCAAGTAAATTCAAACTATGTATTAAATAGTTGAGTGCCAAAAAAAAAAAAAATGGGACTTGTTCAATGGCACAGGGTAGAGCTTTGTTATATATTTTCCCAGCCTTATCTATGCTACCTTGTGCTGACCCTGTTAATTAATGTTTTCTCTGGTAATTTCTATGGGAGCTACTTAATGAACTGCCTCTGCATTTTCATTTAAAATCCTTAGGTTTTGTGATTGTCTTAAACTAATACATTTGAGAGAGTGTTTTTCACCTATAAAAATATATTAATGGAAATATTTTTAAATGAGATGCCAAAGTATGAATATTAAATCAGTACATTCCCGTGTAGTTTTGCTCTTCAAGGTGGTTTTTGTTGTTGTTGTTGTTGTTTTTACAAATAATTGAAATTGTATCAGCATTTTCTGATTATTAAGTGTCATTTTGGCAAAATAACAATTTTAGAAGCAGGACCCAAGCCTTGGGTATGAATGATTATAAGATGGTATAATACATATCTGGGGAAGATTTGGTACTAAACAATAAAGTGTTGGTCAAGTAATGGATGCATACAATTTCCTGCACCATAAAGCTCCAGAAACTTAATTCATAGGAAAGAAAGAGATTTCTCTTCTCATTGACAGATTAGTTGATAAGAGATAGTGAGAAAAAAAAAAAACCTGGCCTTTGTCTTAGTTGTGTCTCAATACAGGAAATGAATGGGTAGTGTCATGACACCTTTATTCTTTAGGGTATATTTTCACAGTTGGCAGAGATTCTAGTGCAGTTGATACCCACAGCAATCATGAAACTATATAAACCTGCCACCTTGCTAAAAAGGTTTGGTTAATTCAAAGTCTAGTCTTAATCTTATTACAAATATTACCTACAATATGTCAATGAGATAAATAATAATGATTTTGGCAAATTACAGTTCCCATGGGGTTTCTTGATATTTAAATTACACTTTTGTTTATCCATTCATTTATTTGGATAGCTGGCACATCTTTATTTCATACTGTGCTAACGAATTTATTCCACATGATCATGTATTACTAGTCATGGAGACATAAAATATGGTACTCTCATTTCCTTAGATATAGCTTGACGCTAAAACCATGAATTGGCCAAGTATTAGCTAACTACACTATATCAGCTATACTGATAAGGCAATTCTTTGTCTTAGGTAACAATCTTGTTGACAGCCATCATTTAAGCTCAGAGACAGTGTTTAGCTATTGAAAATCTTCAGGGAATATAAACATACCTAATTCAGCTTTACTTCTATAACTACTGCAGTATAACCCCTGTCTATCAAAGCACATCAATTCCAGGAAAAGTCACCAGGGGAAGCAAAATAATCACAGCATGAGGGTGTTTTAATTAACATAAGCAACCGCCCCCCCAAAAAATCATGGCTGGTTGAAATCTAAATGATTAGGATTACCTAGACTGACTTTTAAATTTTTATTTAATAATTTGATGCATATTAGGTCTCTCTAAAATTTGAAACATCAAAACGGTATATACCCATGCATAATTTAAATACTAATTTATTTTATTTTTGAAGGCAATTCTAGGGCAGGAAATTATAACAAGAGTGCAGTTTCAGCAACATAAGGGTCTCTGATGAGATAAATCTTTTATGTTCTTTCCAGTAGGGTAGTTTATTAATGGATAAACTCATAATGTTTATTACACCAAAGATGATTTCTACAGAGTCAAATAGAACAACAGTATTGGTGTTTGTGTTGGAATAAGTTGTGATTTTCAAGCAATATATTGAATTTTTGAAATCTAAAGTAGCTCCTTTGAGACAGAACAACCAAGCAATTGAGTCAATATTGACAGTCCAAGGGGGCACACATGGGTGTTTCAGCACCACACTGCACCATGAGAGGCAAAGGAATGAAAATATTTTGAAAGCAAGAAGAATATTTTTAAGGCTTTATGCATAGTGTCCTGCACAAAGAAGTGATTGATTCACATTTACTGAATTTGTGTGAATGAAATGAATTAATTTGATGAAGAAACTGCTCCTTTTCTAGTCTTGAGTACTTTTATAACCAAGTTGATGAGAACAAATACGAGTTCTTAACATACATGCCCATTAAAGGGTCAAGAAGACCCAATATCCTACTGCTTGTCAGAAGAGCTGAAATGCTATTTTTTTTTCATTACAAGCATTTAAAGCTTAATGATTTAAAGTCAGATACTTAAGAGTGAAAGTCACATCTCCAGTGCATGTTCATACTTGTTTAGTGATTTCTAAATCTGTGCTTGTAAACAAAATTATTCTTAGTCCTTTGACAACTGCTATTTGTCCTGTAGGAAAATTACTCCCTAAGGGGATGCAAATTGTTTGGTGGTACTTGATGGCTTTGTAGTAATTACCAAGCCATCAGATAGCTCAGAATTAAGATAAGGCTTGGCATCAAAATTCCATATGGTTGATTCTAAAATAAGATGCTTAGACAGGCAGAATACTAAATGACATGCATTGAATAAGTATAATCCTGGGTCAAGTTCATCTCAAACCTGGGGCTATCACAAGTTCTATCTAGGATCAAACAAAGGTCTTTTGACTGCCTCAAAATTTAAGAAATGGTTGAAAAACATGTCATTTTAACGAAGTGTGGGTCAATAACATTCATTGATGCACAACTACTATTATTGCAATTAATCTATAGGCATACCAATCACAATTTATTACTGTAGGAGAAGATGAGAAGATGGAGCATAAAATAAACATTTTTCTTTTTTTTTTTTACAAGAAACCCACTTTGTTTTTTTAATTTAATTTAATTTTATTTTATTTTTTTAATATTTTTTATTGTTATGTTAATCGCCATACATTACATCATTAGTTTTTCATGTAGTGTTCCATGATTGATTGTTTGTGCATAACACCCAGTGCTCCACGCAGAATGTGCCCTCTTTAATACCCATCACCAGGCTAAACCATCCCCCACCCCCAGAACGCTCAGTTTGTTTTTCAGAGTCCATCGTCTCTCATGGTTCGTCTCCCCCTCCGACTTACTCCCCTTCATTCTTCCCCTCTTGCTATCTTCTTCTTTTTTCTATTTTTTTTAACATATGTTGCATTATTTGTTTCACAAGTACAGATCTGTGATTCAACAGTCTTGCACAATTCACAGCGCTCACCATAGCACATACCCTACCCAATGTCTATCACCCAGCCACCCCATCCCTCCCACCCCCCCACCACTCCAGCAACACTCAGTTTTGTTCCTGAGATTAAGAATTCCTCAAAGCAGTGAGGTCATATGATACATGCCTTTCTCTGATTGACTTATTTCACTCAGCATAACACCCTCCAGTTCCATCCATGTCGTTGCAAATGGCAAGATCTCATTCCTTTTTGATGGCTGCATAATATTCCACTGTGTATATATACCACATCTTCTTTATCCATTCATCTGTCGATGGACATCTTGGCTCTTTCCACAGTTTGGCTATTGTGGACATTGCTGCTATAAACATTGGGGTGCACATACCCCTTCGGATCCCTACATTTGCATCTTTGTGGTAAATACCCAGTAGTGCAATTGCTGGATCGTATGGTAGCTCTATTTTCAACTGTTTGAGGAACTTCCATACTGTTTTCCAGAGTGGTTGCACCAGCTTGCATTCCCACCAACAGTGTAGGAGGGTTCCCCTTTCTCCGCATCCCCGCCAACATCTGTCGTTTCTGGACTTGTTAATTTTAGCCATTCTGACTGGTGTGAGGTGGTATCTCATTGAGATTTTGATTTAGATTTCCCTGATGCCGAGCGATGTTGAGCACTTTTTCATGTGTCTATTGGCCATTTGGATGTCTTCTTTGGAAAAATGTCTGTTCATGTCTTCTGCCCATTTCTTGATTGGATTATTTGTTCTTTGGGTGTTGAGTTTGATAAGTTCTTTATAGATTTTGAATACTAGCCCTTTATCTCATATGTCATTTGCAAATATCTTCTCCCATTCTGTTGGTTGTCTTTTGGTTATGTGGCCTGTTTCTTTTGTTGTGCAAAAGCTTTTAATCTTGATGAAATCCCAATAGTTCATTTTTGCCCTTGCTTCCCTTGCCTTTGGCGATGTTTCTAGGAAGAAGTTGGGGCAGCTGAGGTCGAAGAGGTTGCTGCCTTTGTTCTCCTTTAGGATTTTGATGGACTCCTGTCTCACGTTTAGGTCTTTCAACCATTTGGAGTCTATTTTTGTGTGTGGTGTAAGGAAATGGTCCAGTTTCATTCTTCTGCATGTGGCTGTCCAATTTTCCCAACGCTATTTGTTGAAGAGACTGACTTTTTTCCATTGGACATTCTTTCCTGCTTTGTCGAAGATGAGTTGACCATAGAGTTGAGGGTCCATTTCTGGGCTCTCGATTCTGTTCCATTGATCTATGTGTCTGTTTTTGTGTCAGTACCATACTGTCTTGATGATGACAGCTTTGTAATAGAGCTGGAAGTCTGGAATTGTGATGCCGCCAGCTTTGCTTTTCTTTTTCAATATTCCTCTGGCTATTCGGAATCTCTTCTGGTTCCATACAAATTTTAGGATTATTTGTTCCATTTCTTTGAAAAAAGTAGTTGTTATTTTGATGGGGATTGCAGTGAATGTGTAGATTGCTCTAGGTAGCATTGACATCGTCACAATGTTGGTTCTTCCAGTCCATGAGCATGGAACATATTTCCATTTCTTTGTGTCTTCCTCAATTTCCTTCATGAGTATTTTATAGTTTTCTGAGTACAGATCCTTTGCCTCTTTGGTTAAATTTATTCCTAGGTATCTTATGGTTTTGGGTGCAATTGTAAATGGGATCGACTCCTTGAGTTGTCTCTCTTCTGTCTTGTTGTTGGTGTATAGGAATGCCACTGATTTCTGTGCATTGATTTTCTATCCTGCTACTTGACTGAATTCCTGTATGAGTTCTAGCAGTTCTGGGGTGGAGTCTTTTGGGCTTTTCCACATACACCATCATATCATCTGCAAACAGTGAGAGTTTGACTTCCTCTTTGCCAATGTGGATGCCTTTGATTTCTTTTTATTGTCTGATTGCTGTGGCTAAGACTTCTAATACTATGTTGGATAGCAGTGGTGAGAGTGGACATCCCTGCCGCATTCCTGACCTTAGGGGAAAAGCTCTCAGCTTTTCCCCATTGAGAATGATATTCTCTGTAGGTTTTTCATAGATGGCTTTTATGATATTGAGGTATGTACCTTCTATCCCTATACTCTGAAGAGTTTTGATCAAGAAAGGATGCTGTACTTTGTCAAATGCTTTTTTTGCATCTATTGAGAGGATCATAGGATTCTTGTTCTTTCTTTTGTTAATGTATTGCATCACGTTGATTGATTTGCGGATGTTGAACCAAACTTGCAGCCAGCCCAGGGATAAATCCCACCTGGTCATGGTGAATAATCCTTTTAGTGTACTGTTGGATCCTATTGGCTAGTATTTTGGTGAGAATTTTTGCATCCATGTTCATCAAGGATATTGGTCTGTAATTGTCCTTTTTGATGGGGTCTTTGTCTGGTTTGGGGATCAAGGTAATGGTGGCCTCATAAAATGAGTTTGGAACTTTTCCTTCCATTTCTATTTTTTGGAACAGTTTCAGGAGAATAGGTATTAATTCTTCTTTAAATGTCTGATAGAATTCCCCTGGGAAGCCATCTGGCCCTGGGCTTTTGCTTGTTGGGAGATTTTTGATGACTGCTTCAATTTCCTTAGGGGTTATAGGTCTGTTCAGGTTTTCTATTTTTCCTGGTTCAATTTTGGTAGTTGATACATCTCTAGGAATGCACCCATTTCTTCCAGGTTATCTAATTTGCTGGCATAGAGTTGTTCATAATATGTTCTTATAATTGTTTGTATTTCTTTGGTGTTGGTTGTGATCGCTCCTCTTTCATTCATGATTTTGTTGATTTGGGTCATTGCTCTTTTCTTTTTGATAAGTCTGGCCAGGGGTATATCAGTCTTGTTAATTCTTTCAAAGAACCAGCTCCTAGTTTCGTTGAACTGTTCTACTGTTCTTTTGGTTTCTAGTTCATTGATTTCTGCTCTGATCTTTATTATTTCTCTTCTCCTGCTGAGTTTAGGCATTATTTGCTGTTCTTTCTCCAGCTCCTTTAGGTTCTTTCTCCAGCCTCCTTTAGGGTTAGGTTGTGTATTTGAGACCTTCCTTGTTTCTTGAGAAAGGCTTGTATTGCTATATACTTTCCTCTCAGGACTGCTTTTGCTGTATCCCAAAGATTTTGAACAGTTGTGTTTTCATTTTCATTGGTTTCCATGAATTTTTTAAATTCTTCCTTAATTTCCTAGTTGACCCATTCATTCTTTCATAGGATGCTCTTTAGCCTCCATGTATTTGAGTTCTTTTGGACTTTCCTCTTGTGATTGAGTTCTAGTTTCAAAGCATTGTGGTCTGAAAATATGCAGGGGATGATCCCAATCTTTTGGTACCGGTTGAGACCTGATTTGTGACCTAGGATGTGATCAATTCTGGAGAATGTTCCATGGGCACTAGAAAAGAATGTGTATTCCGTTGCTTTGGGATGGAATGTTCTGAATATGTCTGTGAAGTCCATTTGGTCCAGTGTGTCATTTAAAGTCTTTATTTCCTTGTTGATCTTTTGCTTAGATGATCTGTCCATTTCAGTCAGGGGGTGTTAAAGTCCCCCACTATTATTGTATTGTTGTCAATGTGTTTCTTTGCTTTTGTTATTAATTGCCTTATATGATTGGCTGCTCCCATGTTAGGGGCATAAATATTTACAATTGTTAGATCTTTTGTTGGATAGACCCTTTAAGTAGGATATAGTGTCCTTCTTCATCTCTTATTACAGTCTTTGGTTTAAAATCTAATTTGTCTGATATAAGGATTGCCACCCCAGCTTTCTTTTGGTGTCCATTAGCATGGTAAATGGTTTTCCACCCCCTCACTTTCAACGTGGGGGTGTCTTTGGGTCTAAAATGTGTCTCTTGCAGACAGCATATCGATGGTTCTTGTTTTTTAATCCAATCTGATAGCCTGTGTCTTTTGATTGGGGCATTTAGCCCATTTACATTCAGGGTAACTATTGAAAGGTATGAATTTAGTGCTATTGTATTGCCTGTAAGGTGACTGTTACTGAACTCGGGGCTCCGCTCCTCAGTGCGCCCCCAGAGAAAAGCAGTCACTCCCGTCTCCCCGGTCTCCGGCTGCACTCTGTGGTCACCCGGCCTGTGACCGAGTGTTTCTATCTCTGGCACCCAACCCCGTGCGGAGTCTCCAAACCCAGCAGATCCCTGCGGTGCGTTCCCATGCCACTCCTCCCTGGGGAGGAAGGGGAGTCTCCCCAGCTCTGCCGCTTGTTGGGTCCCTGCTGAAGGAGCAGTGGCCCAACTGGGCCGTGGATCACAGTTTATGGCAACCCCGAGCTGAGAGCCCACGCCTTGGCTCCGTCTCTGCAGCCAGCTTCCCGGCTCCAATACCTGGGAGCTCTGCTGCACTCAGGCACCCCCGGTTTTTCTGTGACCCTGAGGGTCCTGAGACCACACTGTCCCGCGAGGGTTCCACCTCCGGCTTAGCCACTGGAGTGACATTCCTCAGCGGAGCCGACTTCTAGAAGTTTTGATTTTGTGCTCCGTGGCTCTATCACTTGACAGAAGCGGCCGACGGAGGCCCCCTCCCCCACCATCTATCCTCCCGAATATCGCCTCGGATTCACTTCTCCGCACGTCCTACCTTCCAGTAAGTGGTCGCTTCTCTGTTCAGAGAGTTGTTGCTACTCTCCTCTTTGATCTCCTGTTGAGTTCGTAGGTGTTCAGAATGGTTTGATCCCCATTCAGCTGAATTCCTGAGACCAGATGAAATCCAGCTCTCCTACTCCTCCGCCATCTTGCCAGGAATCTCTACAACCATTTTTATGGGGAGTGTTCCTAATCCTAGCTCTCTAGACTTGATCCCTTACTTGACATTAATTTTTCATTCTTTGAGGAACTATTTTTTGAGTACATGTTAGGGCCTGTCCTAGCTGCTTGGGTTATATCAACAACCAAGAGGGGAAAAAAAAAGCTCTGTTTAAAAAAATTTTTTTCAAATAATTTCAGAATTACATGAAAGTTGGAAAGTTAGTACAAAGAATTCTCTTGTATATTTTTAAACTAGATTACCAAAATGTTAACACTTATTACATGTGAATTATCATTCTCTCTATATATCTGTATATATTTGAAGCCTGGTTCAAATTTGAAGCCTGTCTATAGAGATTGGGAGAGCTGGCAGTTTCTTCAAATGCACAAACACTAATTCAGAGCTATAAGGACATGAAGAATCATGGAAATATGACACAATGGAACACAATTAATCTCCAGTAACCAACTCTAAAGAAATGAACATTTATGAATTGCCTGACAAAGAATTCAAAATAATTATCTTAAAGAAGTTAAATGAGTTACAAAGGACACAGATAGATAACAAATCGAAATCAAGAAAATGAAACAAGAGCAAAATGAGAATTTCAAGAGAGAAAGTATAAAAAAAGAACCACATAGAAATTTTGGAATTGAAGAACATATATAAACAGATATAAACATAAATGAAGGGAAAATGATAATGCACATGTAATAAAATGTACATATGTATTTCTGCTTTATGGAGAAATACTTGTGCTAGATGAACTTATTCAGGCATGAGTTATAATGCTATTAGCACTATTCAATCTTAATGAATCAATAACTTATATATGTTATAGTTATGTATAATTACATATGTATATTATATATATATGTGTGTGTGTTATGTATTATGTACTTATCAGTTGATGAAAATGTTGTGATCAGGGACTTACAGAAAACTCACCCACTACTTCTTCTAGGAGCAATAGCTAAGTATTCATCATTTCAGTGTTTTTGACAACTTTATAGAACACAACTACTGTGAATAACAAGAATCAACTACAAGTTACAATCCTAATACCTCTTCATTCTTAAATGCTTTAGTTTTCATTTCCTAAAATTGTGGACATTTTCTTACACATCCAGAGTACAGTGATCAAAATCACATCACTATAATTAATGTCATGCTATTATATAATCTACTGACCTCATTCAGATTTCACCAGCTGCCCCTAGACCTCCTGCAGCATCAGAGAGCAAGTGATGAGGGTATCTCCCTCCACTAGAACACAAGTTCCATGAGCTTCTTATGTATCATCACAGGTATTGTTAGTGGTGATAGTATAACACAGTTATCTATCTCTATATTTTCTTGAAATTGGCAGCAAGACTATGTCATGGAGGGTGTTGTGTCCCTCTATCTGGAGGCAAGACTACATCACAGGCAGTATTATGTTCTTCCATAATCTGATTGTCACTCTTTCCATGATGTTAGTGTCTATGGAGCCCAATTAATTCATTAGTGGGTGCACAGTGATATCCTATCCTTCTTCATTTATTGGCTGTAATAATTCTATAAAGAGAAACTTTGCTCACTCCCACCCCTTAGCATTTTGTCACCCAATGAAATCGTTTATATTAGAAGGACAGGATAAATGCTTAATTCTTCTCCCTTATTTACCAATTTTCAAATTAAAGATTTTGTTCCTTTAAATATTATGAAGAAGGGGCACCTGGGTGGCTCAGTTGTTAAGCATCTGCCTTCGGCTCAGGTCATGATCCCAGGGTCCTGGGATTGAGCCCCGCATCGGGCTCCCTGCTCGGCGGGAAGCCTGCTTCTCCCTCTCCCTCTCCCACTCCCCTTACTTGTGTTCCCTTTCTCGCTGTGTCTCTCTCTCTGTCAAATAAATAAAATCTTTAAAAAATAATAATAAATAAATAAATAAATAAATAAATAAACATTATGAAGAAAATAAGTGGATTTTTACACTACTTGTAAATTGTTATTTATTTAAACATAACTTGTCATATATTTAAACATATTTGATGAGTTTCTATTATAGTTATAATACAACTGAAAGTTTAAATTGTCATGTCTTTGGCCAGTATGAACCTCTTTGAGTTTGCTTCTGATTTTGTTAGGCACAGCTCTAGCAGTTGTTCTTAGATTCTTTGTTGCATACTATGAAAAGATGCTCCAGATTCATCTTGCATATTTCCTGCCCCAAACTTGGAATTGTCTATTTCTCCAGAAGTCCTGGTTTCTTTAATGAGAGATGATATTTCAGGAACAATATTTGTGTGCTTGGCATATTCACTGCTACAGGTTGAACAATGGTGTTGTTTCTGATACTGTAATGGTCATTGACAAAAGTATTCAACATGATCCTGCCCTCTAGGCATTTACAGTCTACGTGGGAGAAAGGAACAGATAATAATAATAATAATAATAATAATAATAAACATTGCTTGAGTTCCTACCATGTGTCACATATTCAGCTAAGTTCCTAATACACAGTATTTCACTATATGTGTACCCTACCTTACAGTGTAGTTACTGACAAGAGATGCAAAGCTTAAGAAACTTACCCAAGGTCCACACCGAATGGTACAAATAAAATTCAAATCCAGTTCTAACTGACTCCAAAGTCAGATACTGTGTTGTTTTATGTACTAGATTGAATATTATTAAAGGTCAAGTTATATCTAATAGGTTTTATTTGTGCTCTAGGTTTTAGAGAGTAAAGATCGTTATAGACAGGGTTTTCAGCAAAATCTTGTAAAGCCATCAATTGCCGTTTTCTCATTTGACAGCCTTTGGTAACTAGTGTGGACAGGTTTGGAGTAGTGCCTTGGCTGAACATGTAGCTATGACCATGGACATATGACAGAAGCTTGCCTGAAGCAGTACATGAAATGTGTTTATTAGTAAGAGTTCTGCAGGTGACAAACTCCAATTTGGGCCAGCTCTCTTGCTGAATATAATTCTGGCTCTCTGTCTCCAAGAGTCTCACATGGAGGTATACACAGAGGTCTTAGATTTACGGTCATACTAGTGATGGGGGCAGTCAGAGGAGAAGGAAGAGAAGAGCAATTGAGATCAGGGTACCAAATAGAGTGGTTACAAAATGCAGTTCTTCTCAAGATAGCAAAAGTGGAAAAATTGATTGTGTGGCCATGGCCCAGTGATATCTGCTATGCTGGCATTATTTGACAGCAGGCCTAAGCCCTCCACTTGCTGGGTCTCCCCACAATGACCATTAAATCTTTTCCACTGGCGCCAAATGTCTTGCCTTGCTATTCTTCCCTTAAACGGCAGGTGCCTCTTCTACCACTCACAATGGCTGAGCTATACCTATTTTTATTGCCTAAGACTTAAAAATGTTTATCCCGATGTGTTATGGGAAGGTTGTCTATCCACAGTGATCTTGACATCTCTTTTGTTTAATTTCATAAAACAAGGTCTAGCATTTCAACTTTTTTTTTCTTTTTCTTTTTTTTTAACTTGGAACATCATCTCTCAGAGCTTAGACAGAGAAGTTGAAGTGAAGTACCCTTCCACTCTTACCTAAAGGATAATGTTCCTTCTCACTTAGGATGATCCTTGAGAGTTGAGATCAGTAAGTGTCTTCTATTTGATTAAGATTCTTGATTCTAGGAGTGATGTCAGCAGATGGAAGAATTTTAAATCCCAGCCCATGATTTATTGATTTAACAACGATATATAGACCGAAATACCTTTATGAAAAGCCCAGAATCCAGTTAAAAAGTCACAGTACTCCAGATAGGCACAAAACAGAAAAACAACTGCATTAAAATGTGTAAGAAGAACAATTTCACTTTACCTGCATTAGTTCCTTCCCCAGTCAAGTACAGTACAAAGAGAATTTGTTTGGGCACATTACTTCTCTCTTATGGGGAAAGAAAGAATGATGCATGATTCCAATGACCCTGCTTTTCAGTATGCTGCCAAAGGGGTGAGTTTTTGTCTCATCATACCTCTAGCACTGATAGAACTCTTATAGTTAGGTAGGGGCAGTTAACAAGAAAGGAAAAGACCTGGATAATCTGCTGCATCCAGCATGGTTTGGTGAGACTGAATGTGCAGAACTCAAGTCTTTTCACAAGAAAGAAGAGAAACGAAAGGTGCATACCTCCAATGTCCCAGCCTATTGTCCCAGACAACAGCCAGACACCAGGAGGAGAAAGAGGTTACAGAATCCTGAAAAAGAAGAAACCAGTAAATCCACTCTAGTTAAGAATCTACGTGCACAAGTCCAGAGAAGATATAATCATAGAAAAGGATTAAGATGTTCCCAGAATCCCTAGTCAGTCTGATTGATGAGGTCTTTCCCATTTGAAGCCTGTCTATAGAGATTGGGAGAGGTGGCAGTTTCTTCAAATGCACAAACACTAATTCAGAGCTATAAGGACATGAAGAATCATGGAAATATGACACAATGGAACACAATTAATCTCCAGTAACCAACTCTAAAGAAATGAACATTTATGAATTGCCTGACAAAGAATTCAAAATAATTATCTTAAAGAAGTTAAATGAGTTACAAAGGACACAGATAGATAACAAATCGAAATCAAGAAAATGAAACAAGAGCAAAATGAGAATCTCAAGAGAGAAAGTATAAAAAAAGAACCACATAGAAATTTTGGAATTGAAGAACATAATAACTGGACAGAAAACTTATTAGAGCATTTCAACAGCAGATATGATGAAGCAGAAGAATTAACAAACTTGAAGACAGTTCATTTGAAATTATCCAGTCAGAGGAGCAGAAAGAAAAGAGAATGAAAAAGAATGAAGAAAGCCTAAGGGACTTATGGAATATCATCATGTAAATTAACATACGCATTATGAGAGTCATAGAAAGAGAAGAAGCGGGGGATGGAAAGCCTAATTAAAGTAATTATAGCTGAAAACTTCCAAATCTGGGGAGGGAAATAGTCATTCAGGTTTATGAAAACCAAAGGATTCTAAATAGAACTTATGGAGACAAGTTATAACCCAATTGTCAAAAGTCAAAGACAAAAAGGATTTTGAAAGCAGTAAGAAAAAAGTGACTTGTTATATACAAGGAGACACCATATTACTATCAGCTGATTTCTCAGTAAAAACTTTGCAGGGGTGGAAGGTGTGGGGTTATATGTTAAAATGCTAAAAGAAGAAAAACCTGCCAATCAAGAATACTATACCTAGCAAAACTGACTTTCAAAAGTGAAGGAAAGATACTTTCTCAGACTACCCTCCCCTACAAAAAAAAAAAGCTGAGGGAGATCATTATCCCCAGACCTGTTTTACAGGAAATGCTAAAAAAAAAGTACATCAAATTGAAGTAGAAGGAAGTTAGACAGTGACATGAAAGCATATGAAAGTATAAAACTCACTTGTAAATATAAGTATATAGACAAATATAGAATTTGTAACACTGTAATGATGGTGTGTAAATCATCTTTAATTCTACTATAAAAGTTAAAGTACAAAAATATTAAGAAAAACTATAAATATAACAATTCATTAATGGTTACATGATATAAAAAGAATTGAATTGTGATATCAATAACAAAGTGTTAAAAAGGTAAAAGTGTAGAGTTTTTGTATGTTATTTAACTTTATGTATTATCAAATTAAAATAGACAGTTATAACTATAAGAATTTTTAGATAAGCCTCATAGTAACAATGAAGAAAATACCTGTAGAAGACACACAAAAGAAAAAGAGAAAGGAATCAAAGCATATTATTACAAGAAAATTAACAAATCACAAGGGAAGATAGCAAAAGAGTAAAAAAGGGACAAAAAAACTACAAGACCAACAGAAAACAATTAACAAAATGGCAATAGTAAGTCCTATCAATAATTACTTTAAATATAAATGGATTAAACACCCTAGTCAAAAGACATAGAGTGGCTAAATCAATTTAAAAAATAATAGATCCAGGGACGCCTAGGTGGCTCAGTCCGTTAAGCGCCTGTCTTCAGCTCAGATCATGATCCCAGGGTCTGGGATCAAGCCCCACATCAGGCTCTGTGCTCGGCAGGGAGACTGCTTCTTCCTCTCCCTCTGCCTGCCGCTCCTCCTGCTTATGTGCTCACTCTCTCTGTTAAATAAATAAATACAATCTTTGAAAAACAATAGATCCAAATATACGCTGTCTATAAAAGACTCACTTTAGGCTTAAGGACACACATAGACTGAAAGTGAAGGTATGAAAATGGTAATAATTATAAATATTTATGTACCCAACATCAGAGCACCCAAATATATAAAGCAAATATTGACAGATCTCAAGAGGAAAAGACAGCAATTTCATAATAATAGGAGACTTCAATGCCCCACTTTCAAACATGGATAAAACATCCAAACAGAATCAAAAGAAAACAATAGAGTTGAGCAACCCTATAGCCCAAGGGGCCTAATAGATATCACAGAACATTCCACTCAACAGCAGCAAAATACACATTCATCTCAAGTGCACATAGAACATTCTTTAGAATAGATTACATATTAGTCCACAAAACAATTCTCATCAAATTTAAGAAGATTGAAATCATACCAAGTATTATTTTTTAGCTACCATGGAATGCAACTAGAAACTAATTAGAAAAGGAAAACATGGAAATTAAACAACACACTCTTGAACAACCAGCAGGTCAAAGAAATCAGAAAGGAAATTAGAAAATACCACAAGACAAATAAAGCTGAAAACACAACATACCAAAACTCATGGAAAAACACAAAAGCAATACTAACAGGGCAGTTTAAAATGAAAATTGCTACATTAAAAAACAATTCAAGTAAACGACCTAACTTTACACCACAAGGAACTAGAAAAAGGAAATGAGCCCAACATTTGTAGAAGGAAAGAAATTATAAAGATTGGGGAAGAAATACATGCAATACAGAATAGAAAAATAAATGAAAGTAAGAGTTTGAAAAGATAGACAAAATTGACAAAACTTTAGCTCAACTAAGAAGAAAAAGACTCAAATTTAGAAACAAAAGAAGAGATATTACAACTACTGCCACAAAATATAAAGGATCTTAAAAGACTATTTGAACAACTATATGCCAAATTTGGATAACCTAGGAGAAATGGATAAATTCCTAGAAACATATAAACCTACCAAGACTGAATCATGAAAAATAGAAATCTGAACAGACCAGTAATGAATAAGGAGATTGAATCAATAAAAAATTCCCCCAAAAGAAAAATCCCAAATCAGATGACTTCACTGATGAGTTCTATCAAATGTTTAAAAAAGAATTAACATGAACCCTTCTTAAACTCTTGCAAAAAATTGAAGAAGAGGAAGACTTCCATATTAATTCTATAAAGCCAGAATAATCTTGCTGCTAAAGCCAAGGAAACTACAAGAAGAGAAAACTACAAAACCATATCCTTAATACACATCAATGCAAAAGTTCTCAGCATATACATCAAACCAAATTCAGCAGCACATTAAAAAGATCCTGCAGGAGTGCTTGGGTGGCTCAGTCACTTAAGCATCCAACTTTTGATTTCAGCACAGGTCATGATCTCAGGATCAGGAATCAAGCCCTGCCTGGAGCTCTGTGCTGGGCGTGGAGCCTGCTTAGGATTCTCTCTCTTTCCTCCTCTGCTCCTCCCCCCTTCCCCACTCCACATGTGTGTACTCTCTCTCTCTCAAAAAAAAAAAAAAGAAGAAAGAAAAACAACAAAACAAAACAAAACAAAAAGATCCTGCAGCATGACTAAATGGCATTTACCCCTCATATGTAAGGGTGGTTAAACATACACAAATCAATTAATGCAATATACTACATTAACAGAATGAAGGATAAAAAAAATCACATGATCATTTCAATATATGCAAAAAAAAAAAAAAACACTTGACAAAATTTAACAACCTTCTCTGGTAAAAACCCTCAACAAACTAGACATAGAAGGAATGTACCTCAACATTATAAAAGTCATATATGAAAAGCAAACAGCTTATGTCACATTCAAAAATGAAAGTGTTTCCTCTAAGATCAGGAACAAGAAAAGGATGTCCACTCTATCCACTTACATTTAATATAGAACTATAAGTCCTAGCCAGAGAAATTGTTCAAGACAAAGAAATAAAAAGCATCAAAACTGGAAAAGAAATATTAAAATAATGTTTGCAAGTCACATGATCATCTATGTAGAAGACCCTAAAGATTCAACAAAAAAAACTTAGAACTAATAATTCAGTGAAGTTGCAGGATACAAAATGAACATATAAAAACCACGTTGGTCTCTATACACTAGCAAACAACTATCTGAAAAGAAAATTAAGAAAACAATCCCATTTACAATAGCTTCAAAAAGAATAAAATTCTTAGGAAAAAAATTAATCAAGGATGTAAAAGACTTTTACACTGAAAACTACACAACATTAATGAAAGAAATTTTAAAAGATACAACTAAATAGAAAAACATTTTGTGTTCATGAAATGGAAGAATTAATATTGTTAAAATGTCCACACTCTTCAAAGTGATCTACAGATTCAGTGCAATCCTATCTAAATCCCAGTGGTATTTTTTTTCTACAGAAATAGCAAAAAATTCCTAAAATTCATATGAAATCACAAGACACTCCAAATAACCAAAGCAAACTTGAGAAAGAAGAAGAGATGGAGGGCGCCTGGGTGGTTCAGTTGGTTAAGCGACTGCCTTTGGCTCAGGTCATGATCCTGGAGTCCCAGGATCGAGTCCCGCATCAGGCTCCCTGGACCCTCCCCCCTCTCATGCTCTCTCTCTATCTCATTCTCTCTCTCAAATAAATAAATAAAATCTTTAAATAAAAAAAAGAACAGAGATGGAGGCATCACATTTCCTGATTTCAAAATATACTACAGAGATATGGTAATTAAATCACTATGGTACTGGCATAAAAACAGACATATAGACTGGTGGAATAGAATAGAGAGCCTAGAAATAAACCCACACAGTATGATCAACTGATCTTTGACAAGGGAGCCAAGAATAAACAATGGGAAAATGATGGTCTCTTCAACAAATGATGTTGGGAAACTTATGTCCACCTACAAAAGAAAAAAGAAAAGAAAAGAAAGAAAGGAAAAGTAAGGTAAGGAAAGGAAAGGAACAGAAAAGAAAAAAGGGAGGGAGGGAAGGGAGGGAGGAAGGATGGAAGAAAGAAAGAAAGAAAAAGAAAAAAGAGAGAAGGAGAGAAAGAGAGAAAGAGAGAAAGAGAGAAAGAAAGAAAGAAAGAAAGAAAGAAACAAACAAACAAACAAACAAAGAAACAAACAAAGAAACAAACAAAGAAATAAACAAAGAAACAAACAAAGAAACAAACAAAGAAACAAAGAAAGAAAGAAAAAAGAAAGGAAGGAAGGAAAGAAAAGAAGAGAAAAGAAAAGAAAAGAAAAAGGAGGAAGGAAATTGGACCATTATCTTAAAAAAATCAACTCAAAATGGATTAAAGATTTAAACATAATACCTGATTCTTTAAAACTCTTAGAAAAAAACTTAGAGGGAAAACTTCAGGACATTGGTCTAGGCAATGATTTCTTAAATATGACACCAAATGCACAAGTAACAAGTGCAAAAATAGACAAGTGGAACTCTGCATCAAATTGGAAAGCTTCAAACTAAAAAGCACAGCAAAGGTAACAATCAACAGAGTGAAAAATGTAACCTATGGAATGGGAGAAAATAACTGCAAACCAAGTGGTTAATATCCAAAATATAGAAAGAACTCCTACAACTCAATAAAAAAAAAAAAATAACTTGATTTAAAAATGGGCAAACATACCCCCAAAGAAGACATACAAATGGACAACAGGTATATAAAAAGATGTTCGGCATCACTAACCATGTGGGAAATGCAAATCAAAATCACCATGAAGTATAACTTCATACCTGTTATTAAATTCTTATGAGAACAAAACGAAATGAAAGATAGCAAGCACTGGCGAGTATGTGGAGAAATTGGAACTCTTGCACAGTGTTGGTGTGAATGTAAAATCATGCAGCTGCTTTGGGAAATACGATGGCGTATCCTCAAAAATTAAAAATAGAACTACTCTTTGATCCCATCTCATTTCTGGTTATACATCTAAAAGAATTGAAATCGTGATCTCTAAGGAGTGTCTGTATGCTCATGTTTACTGCAGCATTATTCACAGTAGCCAAGATAAGGAAACAAACTAAATGCCCATCAACAAAAGGGTGGATAAAGAAATGTGATACATACATACAATGGTTATTATTCAGCCTTAAAATAGAAGAGAATCCTGTCATCTGTGACAACGTTTATGGACCTCGAAAGCATGATGTTAAGTGAAATTAGTCACAGAAAGACAGATATTGCATGATTCCACTTATATGAGGTATCTAAGCTATTCAAACTCAAAAGAAACAGAGACTGGAATGGTGGTTGTCAGGGCATGGGGGAAGGGGAAAATGGGGAGTTGCTTTTTAATGGGTCTAAAGTTTCAATTATACAAGTTGAATATGTTCTAGAGCTCTGCTGTACAACACAATTACCTATAGCTAACAATACTGTATTGTGCCCTTAAAATTTTGTTAAGAGTGTAGATCTCATGTGAAGTGTTCTCACCACAATTCAAAAGAAAAAAAAAAAGAAAGAAAGAAAGTTGGAAGGGAGGAAGGAAGAAAGAGAAAGAAAAAAAGAAGAAAGAAAGAAAGAAAGAAAGAAAGAAAGAAAGAAAGAAGAAAGAAAGGAAGGAAGGAAGGAAGGAAGGAAGGAAGGAAGGAAGGAAGGAAGGAAGGAAGGAAAGAAAGAAAGAAAAAGAAAGAAAGCAAGCTCTTAATCCTTGTGTCCCAGGGCCTGAGTGTCAATCTTAAATTCCTTGAGTTTCTTTCTCCCAAGAGGCCTTGAGGGTGGGCATGCAGAGAGAACCCTGGGAGAGTTCTCGGGGTGAAATGCCAATGATGTTTGCCTCCCATTCTAGAACAGCAGCTTTGTTTCCCCAGCTCTACTTTAGGTAACAGGCCAGGATCGAGGGTTCTCCTGGTCATTCTCCGTGCCTTGGAGGTAAGCAATCTAGAAATACTTGCAGCTCTGTGCCGCCCTCTCTGATGTGCCTCTGATCTCCTACCTGTGAAACAGAAATAATAATATCTCTTTATTAGACTCTATGTAAAAATACTAGGGCCTCTCTTCTTGGAGTAAGGCATGTCTTCACAAGTTTAACTGTTAATAGATTGGCAGGGCACACAGACCCTGAACTCAACGTAATAAATGGAGTCACTGACCATATCCCTTGTCTCAGCAGAAACTTTATATACATATATATAATCTGGGCAAAGAAAACCAAATCAGTGCCTGGTGTAGGGGATGTGTAAAATGTGCTTGATAGCACCTCAGTAGGAAGAACATTACTCATTACTCATTGTGACAAACTTTCTTCTCCCTGGGAGGTGATAATGCAGCTGTTATTACTTTTTATAATTTAGCCAAGAACTGCTAACACAGAGATTTTTATTCACGGATTTAACAAATTCAAAATAATGGAGCATACTAATAGACTAAATTGTACATGCAGTCAATACAATCTTACTCAGAGAACTTGCATTATGTTTTTTGACATTAGGTGATATATGGAGGTAATGAAATTTTTAGTCCTTGGATTTCAATTTCAAAATATTGTTATTTTGCATTTGTGAGATTCTGTACTTACCTAACAGAATTTCAGAATTATAAAAGGACTTTATGAATGCTAAGCCCTTGCTGGTACGATTTAAATTCAAATAAAAATACATGGGGTCATTTTTATTTAACAAACTGGCCATAACCAAAAGTTTCATTTCCCATTTTTCTTCAATAATTACTATCCTAAACTTGCACAAACCCAGAAATGAGAAGAAATATACATTTAAACTTTAAACTCCATTAAAAAAGGCAGAGAGGCTGTGAAAAACCTCTTTTGTGTGTGTGTGTGTGTGTGTGTGTGTGTGTGTGTGTGTGTGTGTGTGTAGTGGGGAGGGGAAGGGTATTTATAAGTTTGTTGAAAGTTTATACTAAAAAAGAAAAGTGGAAAACATACACAAAACCAGAATAGCAATGTGAGCATTTGTCTAGTCAGGAACTTTAAATTTAGCACCATCACTAATAAATACTTAATGAATACACAGACACGTGCACCATTTAAATGTTTTTATTTTCATATATATTAAAACCAAATTGTTAAATAACTTTAAAATGGAAACAATTCTCCCTTAAAAAGCTTTACATCTCTTCAGAAGAAAATACCGTTATCTCCATTTATAAACACCTTTAACTCTTCAAAGCATTTTTCAACATATGCAATTTTATTTCTACCACCCTCTGGCAAATAGGTGAAACAATATTATCATCCACTTTTGCCCTTCATGAGACTGATGCATATAAAAGAGAGAAGAGAGAGCAAAAGCATTTATTGAAGTACTGGAGTTTTTACTAGCTACATATTGAAATCTCTTTTAATTTTCAAAAACTAGCCTGTAAAGTAGATATTCTTATTCTGGTTTTCAGCTAGGAAATCAGAAGCCCAGGAATCTTCAGTGATTTGCTCCGTATCACACAGTCAGTAGATGCTACAACCAAGATTTAAAACCCAGGTCGGTCTAACTGCAAAGTCTACTACACCAGGCTGTCTACATTTTATGTTGAATTACACGTTACAAAAAGGGTCAAAATGCCTCACTGAAAAGCCTTAAAAGAATTCAGGTCTTCTGAATCCTAGTGCCATGCAGAGGTAGGAAAAATAAAGATCCAATAAAATAAAACATTTAGGCAAAGACGCTATGTCTCGGGCTTGCACTATAATAACTGTCAAGTAGCAAAGAAACTTTGTCGTGATTGTGAGAGTTTATGGAGTTTTGAGGGGTTTCATGTTTGCGTCCTAAAGAATGGGTGCGTGAGACTGATGAAAAGTTATGGGAGAACTATTATAACTTCAGTTCCACTTATTTCTAAAACAGTGTTTCACAAACTTTGGTGCACATCAGAATTGTCTGGGGAGCTTGCTAAAAATATAGATGCTACAAAACAACTTGTGGAAATTCTATCTAAAGTAGCATTTCCCGAATGGTCACCCGAAGAGCCAAAATATGATCTGGGAAAAGAGAGTTCCATGCGCAAGTAAGTGAGGGAAATGGTGCTTTGTGTAAATCCCACAAATTGATTTTGTACATTAATGAGCTTCAAATGTGTGCAATCACAGGAGGGTAGAAAGGAGATAGGATAAGCCCAGCAGGGAAGGTTCTCGGAGGCTTTAACGTCTGAGAGCTGTGGAGGAAAGAAAAACCTGTGACCGGCAAGCTAAAACAAGATCAGAAGCCAACAGAAATTGAGTCGTGAATCAGACTGAAAGCCAGAGGCAGCAATGAAGGCTGTTTGGAGTGATGGAGAGCCGGGAGGAGGTGAGGATAAGGTATAGGAAGCTGAATGGTTCGAGCTCTCGGTCCAGAAAATGGATTTCCCGCGCTTTAATGTGTGGGTATGCTGCATTGGGTGAGTGTGGTAGACAGTCCAGCAGGGTCACCTGTTGCTTCCTGCCCAGCTACTCCACAGACTTCTTCGAGGTTCTGGCTCACTGTTCTCTCTTGAGAAGATGTCCCTGAATACCCTGACCCCCTTTCCCCAGGCATCCTCTCTCTCTTTTGAACTGTCTTTGCTCTTAACTTTTCCAGTGTTCTCCTTCTTACTTGATTGTATATTGTCTGTAAGTGGCTAATAGTATTTTATATATCCTTTTTTTTTTTTTTTTTTGACAAACATACCGTAAGTTTTTTGTGGGTAGAAATCCTATCTTTTACTCAGTTGTCAAGGGCCATGTAATAAATCACCTCAAAACTTAGTGACTTAAAGTACCAACTATGTTATTTCACATGGTTCTGTGGGTTGACTGGGTGTTGTTTTTTGTTTTGTTTTGTTTTTTTCTCTTGGAGCTGTAGGACTTCTCACAGGACCAAAATGTCCACACTAATCCGTCTTTGTCAGGTTCATTTTCAGACAAGGACCCTAAGAGAGTTGAGGAAAATTTCTTCCTCCCTTGCAGGGTGTTGAGCCTGAGGGAAGGGAGATTGACTTTGACCTGGTTGGGGTCCATGTTTTCATTTTATAGCTGGCCCACCCAGGGTACTGGGCAGTTTGCTAGGGGGCATCTTTGTTCTCCTCCATGGAGGCCTTCTTACATTATGGCAGCTAGATTCCAGAAGTTCCAAGAAGCCAAAGCAGAAGCTGGAGACCTCTTACGGATCATCCATGGAAGTTATGCAGAATCATTTTTGCCACATTTTATTTATCAAACAGTCAGAGGATCAGCCCAGAATCAAGGGGAGAGGAAATATACTCTACATCTTAAGAAGTATTGGCAAGGTCACAGGCAGAGGATCATGTGGAATGGGGGAGGCTCAGACGCCAAGTCTATCATTCAGATGAAAGCATCAAAGAGTATAATGGTTAATGATCTGGCCTTTGGAATCTGTCAGACAGGGGTTCAAATCTCCACTACTGCCTGATAGCTGAACTTATTTAGTGTCTCTGAGCTTGATGTAGGCAATGTTGGCGTTCAGAGCTGATAGCCAAAAAGAATTCTTGAGACATCTTCAGTGCAAAAACGGTGGTTTTATTAAAGCCTGGGGACAGGACCCGTGGGCAGAAAGAGCCGTACTGAGGTTGTGACAGGTGACTGATTACATACTTTCGAGTTGGGACGGGGTTAGGGACAGGGTAAGTCTCTAAGGAATTTTGGAAGCAAGGTGTCCAGGACCTTGAGGGGGGCTAGCTATTGTTAAGTAAAGGTCATTTACTACTGACTAGTAAAAACCCTAGTTATGAGACCCTTCAGATGTATATCAGTGAGCCATGTATCTTGGGGGGTAGAGAAAAAGGTAGTTTCTAAAGGGATTTTTATATGTTAAAGTAGATTCACAGGATCCGGGGGCTTGGGCTAAGATTGCCTTTTGCCCTAGCAAAGTGTCAGCATTGAGGCAGCTGGGGTCCTAGAGGAAGGTCACTCTGCCTGTTTCAAGGACTTGTCGATGAGCTGTAGGCAAAAAGAAAATTTAATTTTTTTCTTTTGCTTTTGTTTCCCACATCAAGTTTAAGTTTTCTCATCTGTAAAATGAAGGTTGTTGTGAGGCTTTACTATGACAAGAACAGTGCTTGGCACATACTCAACATTTAACATATGGTAGCTACTCTCATAGTGGAGTCACAGAAGACTCTCCTACAGGAAAGATAAAAGGTTCTACTGAAAAAACAACAAAAACAAACAAACAAACAAAAAAAGTCAACGATTACAGACGCATTATTCATTCCTTTGGCTAATATGTTTGATGGTGCTTAGAAGTCAAGTTGGCTTGACTACTTACTGAAGGGTATGTTCACTCTTGGGTCTGAGAAGTGTTCCCATTTTGAAAATACAAATAACCCTGGTGGAGGCAACACTTCAACAAGAAACAAATTTTTAGAACTTGGCCAACAGTCAATTCTAATAGAAGGAGAGAGAACATAAAGATGCTAAGCATCCTTCTCAGAAGTCGGGGAACCAATGAAAGGAGAAGCAGAGAGGCTGGGCACTGAAGGCACGTTGATCTCCCTGAACTATACAGTGATGAAGAAATAGGCATTGGGTGACTGATCTGCCATCTAATTTAAAATAGTGCAGCAGAAACGCCCTTAGCAAATGTTAAAAATTTTGATTTTTTATTGCCTTCTATTTATTTTCCCCACACGACGTGGAATGAAAACAATTGTTGCCAAAACCTGAGAGAAACTCTGACCTTTAGTTTCCGCCCAAGGACTTCTCGTGTAAGGAAAATATATACCTGCTCCATGAACAAAAATTCTTTCTCCTCTAAGCCTAAAATTTCATTCCTACATTCAGCTGAGTAAAAATAATCCTTGTGATGATCATAAAATTAATATAATCTCTCAGGAAATCTGTCATTGTTAAAACTGGAAATGAACCAATGAAGAAAAGGTGAAGAGAGACTCTTCTGGCTAAATTGTCTGAAACACTCTGCAACAATGGAGAATAATAAAATACAATTAAGACTGAAAGTGATCTGAGGCTTTAAGTATCAGAGTACTTAATGGGACATGAAGACCACATAAAGGTCAGCAGCTCAGAAGTGACCTCCTGATTATAGCATACAGGTTAAAAAAGATTGCAAACCTCTTTAATTGTAGGTAGCTTATCATTTGTGAAATGTAAATTGTTGCTCGTTTTTGCATTAAAATGAAATAGGATTTATTCTTTACTAGGTTGTGACCAAGATGACTATGAGGTAACAGCCAATCAATCCTGGGAAGGGCGTGGTGAGAGCCAGCTCCCATTTCTGAGAAGTAATTAGCCCAGGATCTTTGAAATAGCTCAGGAAAGTTCACCGATCCAACAATTTACCTTAAAAAAAAAAAAAAAAAAAAAAAAAGATCTTGAAGAAAAGATTTAAGCTTTGAAAAATAGATAGGTGCCCCCAAAAAGTTCATTACAACAAGACAGATAATACAGCCAGGATTTTATATTGAAAAGGTGAGACCATGGCAACATTAAAACTTTGGGAACAGTCTAAATAGCTATCAATAGAATGGCTTAATTACAGCATACTCAGGAAGGAAAGATGCTGCCACTTAAAACTAGGTTTTAAAAATAAGGCAGAAAAAGCAATTGTAGAGCATTACTCTTTTCATTAAACACCTTGCAGTAAAACATGTGGAAGATGGAGAGGCATGGAGATGGGTTGGCAGAGAGCATGTCGATCCTACTCTAAGAACATCCAGGTGATGCAACGCAGCTCCAAAGAGGAGTGGTAGAGACAGTGTGGACCAGAGCCCACCTCAGGAGCAGTAATGTGGTGCAGGGGCTCTTCAGGTGCTGGTGGACTGGGACTGAGAGCCAGTCGTGTGGTAAAGAGGCTGGGCTTTGGACAGCAGTGTGGCTAGGAGGCATGCTATAAACAAAGACCTCTAGCTAGGACTGTTGCCAAGCGTCTCCTCCCTAAGGGGACCAGGAAGTACCAAGTCGCCTAAGAAAGCCAACTATGAATGCTGTAATGAGTAGCTATTTCTATCAGAAGTTCTGCTTGGTGATGCCCACTCAGAGGTCTCACACTGAATAGAAATTTGATCATCCCATTTTTGTTTTTCATTCATTAAAAGTGGTTTAATGGTATCTGAAGTAAAGGTCAACAGATTTCATAAGAAGATTCCAGACTTCCTGACAGCACAGTTTATTCTGTAATATTAACACTGTCCTCAGAATACCCAATGAGTGTTGAATATTGATCACGAGAGGCCAAACATCATTATAATCAACATGTTAATCTGATATTTCCCACTGCCTATTAGGAAACCTTGGATTTAAATAATAGGGTGCTGTCTGCAGCTAGTTCTACACATACACTGTAGAAATACAGTGAAATGAAAATTCACGAACACGGCATTTTTGCCACAATGCCTTCAAAACGCTAGTGAACATGTCGCCTGGATTTTATGATGAAAAAATGAAGCCACTGCAACGTAAATAAACATCTTTACTTCTGAAGGGCATGGGCTGGAAGGTGGCTTGCAAAATAACATATACCAATTGCACACATTCCATGAAAAAAATCTAGAGCATTCCTCAGCTAAATATTCATAAAACAATGTCTTAACATGTTTATCTTCTTATGCTAGTTTACATCCTACAAATAAAGATGTTATGAGAGTCACAGTGTATCTTAATATCTAGTAGAGCTCAAGCCCTTCTGGAGGTAAGGATGGTGTAAATCTTAAATGGGAAAGGCTACAGTCAAATGTTACCATTGCAATCTCGGGTATAGCTCCAAGGCTGTCCTCAATTTTGCCCCAAACCTCTTTTCATGGGTAAACAATGCTTTCGTTCGATAGCCAACAGCAATTTACTGAGTGCCTATTATGTACTAGGCACTGAGGAGTTGATGGTGAATAGGATGCACATAGTCCCCGGCTTCTTCTGGATTACTTTCTCATGGGGATGACAGACAAACACAAGTAAGTGAATAAATAAAACAATTACCAAAGGCTATGAGAATGACAAAGAAATGACTGGCTTATAGGATCCAACAGTACATTGAAAGGATTATTCACCATGACCAAGTGGGATTTATTCCTGGGCTGCAAGGCTGGTTCAACATCCGCAAATCAATCAACGTGATACAATACATTAACAAAAGAAAGAACAAGAATCATATGATCCTCTCAATAGATGCAGAAAAAGCATTTGACAAAGTACAACATCCTTTCTTGATCAAAACTCTTCAGAGTATAGGGATAGAGGGTACATACCTCAATATCATAAAAGCCATCTATGAAAAACCTACAGCGAGTATCATTCTCAATGGGGAAAGGCTGAGAGCCTTTCCCCTAAGGTCAGGAACGCGGCAGGGATGTCCACTCTCACCACTGCTATTCAACATAGTATTAGAAGTCCTAGCCACAGCAATCAGACAACAAAAAGATATCAAAGGCATCCAAATCGGCAAAGAGGAAGTCAAACTCTCACTCTTTGCAGATGATATGATACTGTACGTGGAAAACCCAAAAGACTCCACCCCAAAACTGCTAGAACTCATACAGGAATTCAGTAAAGTAGCAGGATATAAAATCAATGCACAGAAATCAGTGGTATTCCTATACACCAACAACAAGACAGAAGAGAGACAAATCAACGAGTCTATCCCATTTACAATTGCACCCAAAACCATTAGATACCTAGGAATAAATCTAACCAAAGAGGCAAAGGATCTGTACTCAGAAAACTATAAAATACTCATGAAAGAAATTGAAGAAGACACAAAGAAATGGAAAAACGTTCCATGCTCATGGATTGGGAGAATCAACATTGTGAAGATGTCAATGCTACCTAGAGCAATCTACACATTCAATGCAATCCCCATCAAAATACCATCCACTTTTTTCAAAGAAATGGAACAAATAATCCTAAAATTTGTATGGAACCAGAAGAGACCCCGAATAGCCAGAGGAATACTGAAAAAGAAAAGCAAAGCTGGCGGCATCACAATTCCGGACTTCCAGCTCTATTACAAAGCTGTCATCATCAAGACAGTATGGTACTGGCACAAAAACAGACGCATAGATCAATGGAACAGAATCGAGAGCCCAGAAATGGACCCTCAACTCTATGGTCAACTTATTTTTGACAAAGCAGGAAAGAATGTCCAATGGCAAAAAGACAGTCTCTTCAACAAATGGTGTTGGGAAAATTGGACAGCCACATGCAGAAGAATGAAACTGGACCATTTCCTTACACCACACACAAGAATAGACTCCAAATGGTTGAAAGACCTAAACGTGAGACAGGAGTCCATCCAAATCCTAAAGGAGAACACAGGTAGCAACCTTTTCGACCTTAGCCGCAGCAACTTCTTCCTAGAAACATCGCCAAAGGCACGGGAAGCCAGGGCAAAAATGAACTATTGGGATTTCATCAAGATAAAAAGCTTTTGCACAGCAAAAGAAACAATCCACAAAACCAAAAGACAACCGACAGAATGGGAGAAAATATTTGCAAACGACATATCAGATAAAGGGCTAGTATCCAAAATCTATAAAGAACTTATCAAACTCAACACCCAAAGAACAAATAATCCAATCAAGAAATGGGCAGAAGACATGAACAGACATTTCTCCAAAGAAGACATCCAAATGGCCAACAGGCACATGAAAAAGTGCTCAACATCACTCGGCATCAGGGAAATCCAAATCAAAACCTCAATGAGATACCACCTCACACCCGTCAGAATGGCTAAAATTAACAAGTCAGGGAACGACAGATGTTGGCGGGGATGTGGAGAAAGGGGAACCCTCCTACACTGTTGGTGGGAATGCAAGCTGGTGCAACCACTCTGGAAAACAGTATGGAGGTTCCTCAAACAGTTGAAATTAGAGCTACCGTTCGATCCAGCAATTGCACTACTGGGTATTTACCACAAAGATACAAATGTAGGGA
>NW_027397069.1:63102748-63157638 GCF_003265705.2 Callorhinus ursinus
GTGGTATATATACACAATGGAATATTATGCAGCCATCAAAAGGAATGAGATCTTGCCATTTGCAACGACGTGGATGGAACTGGAGGGTGTTATGCTGAGTGAAATAAGTCAATCAGAGAAAGACATGTATCACATGACCTCACTGATATGAGGAATTCTTAATCTCAGGAAACAAACTGAGTGTTACTGGAGTGGTTGGGGGTGGGAGGGATGGGATGGCTGGGTGATAGACATTGGGGAGGGTATGTGCTACGGTGAGCGCTGTGAATTGTGCAAGACTGTTGAATCACAGATCTGTACTTCTGAAACAAATAACACAACATATTTTAAGAAAAAAGGAAAAGAAGAAGATAACAGGAGAGGAAGAAAAGGGGAGTATGTCAGAGGGGGAGACGAACCATGAGAGATGATGGACTCTGAAAAACTGAGGGTTCTAGAGGGTAGGGGGGTGGGGGGATGGGTTAGCCTGGTGATGGGTATTGAGGAGGGCACGTTTTGCATGGTGCACTGGGTGTTATGAACAAACAATGAATCATGGAACACTGCATCAAAAACTAATGATGTAATATATGGTGATTAACATAACAATAAAAAAAATTAAAAAAAAAAAAGAAATGACTGGCTTAGGTCTGGTATTCTGATAGGGTATTAAGTACCGATCTGGGGTACTAGAAGTATTTTCTTCTTAATATCTTTGTCAAGTTTCACACTGAGTATGGAAGGCTCTGATCCCAAAGGCCATAGTCCCATTATGTAGCTGAAGTTTTCACACAGTGATTAGATTCGTTCACCACGTGAGTGGTCTAGTCTGAGACAAGAGAGATGTCTGGAAGATGTATGCTGACCTGCAGAACAAGTTGTGGTATATTGAGAATGACATAGATTCTGGCGATATCCTATGTGACTCTAACTGTTGGGTCTAACTGAAGTTGAAACCAGAATGAGGACTGGATCACAGTTTTGGGGAGCAGACTGGATTCATCTTTTAGTGCTTATTGTTGAGTCTTACTGTTCCATTTGTGCTGTACACTGTCCGATGGGTCTAGTTTACTTCTGAAGGTTCTGTCCTCTATCCACTTAGACCAGACCATTCCCAGCTGAGTTCGGAATATGCCTACTCTTTCCTATGTTATTCATGGTCTTGGTGCCCTTTCTCTCCCTTCTACCTACCATCTTGTCAAAAAACAGAAGTTGGCCATCTGACATAGTCTTTTTTAAATATATATATATATATATATATATATATTTTTTTTTTTATTTGAGAGAGAGAGAGAGGAGTACAAGTATGGGGAGGGTCAGAGGGAGAGAGAATCCCAGGCTAACTTCATGCTGAGCACAGAGCCCAACCTCACAACCCAGGGATCACAACCTGAGCTGAAACCAAGAGTTGGACACTTAACTGACTGAGCCACCCAGGCGCCCCAGCCATAGTCTTTTTGAAAGAGGGATTCTTGGTCTGAAATCCTAGTGTTAAAGAGTAGGCAGTTAGTTAGATTTTAACAGGATGCCTGGAGGCCAGCAAAGGGGGAGTCATGGCTACCTATCAAGAAAGCTAGAGACCTGTCCTGGTAGTGCTCCGAAGATAAAGCCACAACAAGCCAGATCAAACCGGACAGGCCCAAGACAAAGAAGGCTGGAAACTCTTACCAAATAAGGGAGACGATGTGTGAAACCCTGCTCCCAAGAAATCCCCACCCCAAGTAACAAATACTCCACTCCCTAGTTGACAACTGTCAATAAGAGATAGAGACCCAAACCCCAGGCAAAGCCCTCCCTTGAGCTCACCAGCTCTCAGATCTAGAGAGTGTACTCTCACTTTAGTAAACTTTCCTACCTGCACCACTCAACGGCTGTGTCTGGTCTGTCCTTGAATTCTTTCTTACAATGAGACCAAGAGCTTCTGGTGACATTCCTGGGCCAGGGTGGGTGAAGGCCTCGGGGCCCCAGGGGTCTCCCCAGTCCACCCAGCAATAGAATAGTAGCCCTGAAGAGAGGGGAGAAGGGGTGATAAAACAGGGAGTGGAATGCAGAGATTGATTAGAATCACCTGGATGGAAAAGATCATGTATCTGTTCCATCCTTCATTTCTCAATATTTCAGTTCACATAAGCAGAATATCAACTATTTATGCTAGATAATTCTGAAATGTGTCTCCCCACTTCCTTGCATGGGAGAAACAAATAGGTTCAAATAAAAAGTTCAAACATCACCACCACTCCTTAATGGTCCAAACTGGTACTAGCCCCAGAGGATGTGTCCAAATAGGATGGTCTTAGAACCAGCCAAGATATAACCTGTCTTCAGAATGCTTGACAATGTGTATTGAAGGCCTTTAAAATGTTCACATTTTGTGACTCTGTAATTCCCCATCTCGTAAATGGCTCCTCCTACAACTTTGGTGTCATCCTTAACTCTCCTCTCTTTCCTTCAACTCATTTCTTATCTATGTGCAAATCCCAAGGTTCTACATTTGCAAGAATCCAACCATCTTTCCCCACTTCCCCCACTAACAGGCCATTATGGTATGTCTATGGATGCCTGCAACAGTCTCCTACAGTTCTCCCTGTGTCTACCTTTGCTCTCCATCTCTCTGTTGGTCACACAGCAGCCACAGTGAAGACTAAAGGAGATCTGGTTATTCCCTTAATATCATCCCATCTCTGGCATACTTAACCTGTGTGATCTAGTCCTTGGCTTCCTCTCTGGATGCTCTGAACCCAGATCCCACCATTCTCTGTCTCATCCCCTCTGCCACACTCACAATGTCCTGTTGCCCAGGGCCTTTGCACATATCATTCCCTCAGCTTGAAATGCTCTCCCTCAGGCATCCACAAGACTAACATCACTTAATTCAGAATCACCTTCACATTTATCAAATGCTAACTTATCAGCAAAGCCTTTTGTGATCACCCCAGCCTCTATCACTCTCTTTCCCTTCACTCTTTTCTGTTTTATTTTTCTCCATAGCCATTATCACCACCTGACATCCATATTTGCTTATTTTCTGTCTCTCCCCACTAGAATATAAGTGCACACAGCAGGAACTTCGTTTTGGTTTCTGCTGCATACTCAGGACTAGAGGAGTACCTGGAACATAGTGGGACTTCACTAAATATTTGTTGAATAGGGGGGAGCTGGGTTTGTGAATTTCTTTTGATTTCCATCACTTCATTTGGTGTGCTTCTACAATCCACCTATCAGATTGTAAATTGGGGGCATGTTAATGTACAGAGCTCTTAGCCAAGTTTTTATCTAACAGTAACTATGACGGTGTGGCTTTGTGGTTTTCTGAGAATAGGAGTTGAAATTGATCCCAGAAATTCATAAAAATCACACTCTGCAGCTTTTGGATTTCTCTTTTTCTTGCAAACCCCCCGATACATTTTGTTATTGCCTTCAGTATCAGTATGAAAAGGTTTCTTTCCTACAAAAAGTTTCCCTGATCCTGACTTCCCACTCCCAGATCCCCCAAAACATTATTTTCCTGCTGTGTTCCATAGTACCTCATTTTCCCCCTATTGAAGTGCTTACCATACTTATTTTTATTCATGTTTAACTGGGATTCTTTCTCACGGCTGGGCTGTCAGTGCGATAAGGGCAGAAACCAAATCACTCCTGTTCATCAGTATCTCTTTAGCAACAGACATGCTAGAACTCAGATGATCTTTTTCGAATGGATTAAAAACTGAATGAATGAATGAATGAATGACCAATTGGTTTCCCACTCTAGGAACAGCATGCAATACACAACTCCCCAGTGTCCTTGCATGGTAGGTCATGCTGTGTTACTGACTACTGCAGCCTCCTTTGGGATGTAGAAAGAGAAGCCTGGGACCAAAATCTCTGTTACAAGACATGCAGTAGAAGGGAGGTAGCACATGCCTCATCCCCACTGCAAGTATATCCTGTTGCAGGAAAGTAACTCAGGAAATACCGCAGGCTTCAGGATGAACCACTCCAAGATAATTTTCAATGCAGCCCAAATACACTTTCCCTCAGAATAATATCTCTGAGGTATTTTGAAATCATTGATCAGTTTGTGTAGTGATGAACGTTGTGTAACTTTGGAGCTTTCTCTGTGTTTTCTAGGACAGTTCAAAGCAAAGTTAAGGATAGGACAGGGAAAAACGTGCAGAGAGTCAGATGCAACCACTAAAACCAGTATAATAATCCCCGTAGGCATTATTTTAGCTCAGGATGTAATATAGATCACAGAAGAATTAGGTGAAAATTTGCTGAACTATGAATTAACTATACAGATTTACTACCCTAATGGAAGCAAATGTTTGTGAGTGTTTAGGCATATTCTTACATACAGTTCTAATATTAACCCCAATCCTCCTCCCTAAGAGACTGGTAAAACACTTGGCCAAACATGGCTAATGGCAATTTCAATCATTTTGGTTTCTCTTGGAGGTTCTGAGTCTCTTGTTTTTATCTGTGGTGAAATATTCTGATCTGCTTTGAGATATTCTCTTCCTTCCAAGCAAGGTAGGGGATTCGCCTCACTCCTGTGAAAGCAGTGTCTTCATCAATTTTATTTCTACGTTCCTAGCTTGTACTGCCTGTTTATAATTGGCTACTGAATGGATTAATTTAATGTCAGAACATTCAATGTGCCTGTTGCCTTTTACCTGTTGAAGTCTTTCAGCTGAAGCAATGGTGAAAATTAGGTAGGTCTTCCTGGCTTTTTGCCTAGAAGAGAACAATTTTCAAATTGAATTCACTTGAAAAAAAAAATCTCTTATCTGCACAGAAGTTATCAACTGCTACTATACTTCCAATGATATAGGATCAAAAAGTCTCAGTGGTTGCAGTGGGCTGGGCTTTGCTGTTTAACCATTTCATTCCCAACACATGTGGCTTCTATATGTTCATTAATGCTGACTAACCCCAAGCTTCTCAGTCGTGTTAAGGAAAGTTTTAATGTTTTGAGCTAAGTGCAATTTATTTCAAGTCTTTGCTTACTTGAAGTCTTTAATTCACTCAAAATGTATTCAGTGTATACGATGTGCCAGGCACTAAATCCTGGAGATACAGACCAGTAAGAAAGAAATTACAGGCTAATGCGGGAGATGGGGAAGAAAACCAATTAAACACGGGATGGTAAGTGTTGTAACTGAGATCATTATGGGACTTAACCCAGACTGGACAGTTCCCTAAAGAGTATTGCTTTTTTGTTTTGTTTCTACCATCTTAATAATTTTTTGGCAGTTTTTTTATTGAAGTATAATTAACATACAATAGTATATTAGTTTCAGGTGTATAATATATTATTGATTCAGCAATTCTAAACAGTTTAAAAATACAATTCAGTAGCGTTAAGTATATTCACATGAAAGAACATTGTTTCAAGAAAAGGATAAGAGGCATTATATGATACTTTTTTGGATATCCATGGAAGCACACACTGGGTAACATGGGCATATTTGCTTTGAGTGATGCTGTCTCCCCGACTGAGGTGTTTTGTGCCCCTCCCCACCCCACCCCCCAGCATTTTGTGCTATTAAAAATAACTATTCTAATATAGTCAAAGAGATTTATTTACTATTCTCCAAATGCCTTTAACACTCCCACTTCTATGTCTTTGGTCATGCCTTTTCCCTTTTCTGAAATGCCCTCCCCTTCTTTAATACACATCCACAGCTTTGCTCTACCTGCCCCTCAAGGCCCAAGGAAAGCTCCACCTGAAATCTGCTTTATTCCATGCTCACATAACCTACTTCAAGGAACTTTACTCCTACCTGACGACCATACCATATTATTTAGAACTTAGCATATGTTATCTTGAAATGTTATTCTGATATTAATATACAAATCTTATCTCACCGAGTTACAAATATCTCAAGGGAAGAGACTATGTTTTCACAATAAGTTACATGTGCTTAGAACCTTAAGCAGGCATTTAAAATTGAATAATGTAGTATGTGCAAGGCATGTATTCAACCTGAGGACATGACATGGTTCCCAACCTGGAGGACCTCACTGTCTAGTGCATAAATTTATAGTATCTCATTTCCTCTTTCAAAAAAAAAATCAGCAGTTGTTAGGGAAGACATTATTATCCTAATTTTATGATTAAGGATATTTTTTTAAAGACTTTATTTATTTATTTGAGAGAGAGAATGAGAGACAGAGAGCACGAGAGGGAAGAGGGTCAGAGGGAGAAGCAGACTCCCTGCTGAGCAGGGAGCCCGATGTGGGACTCGATCCCGGGACTCCAGGATCATGACCTGAGCCAAAGGCAGTCGCTTAACCAACTGAGCCACCCAGGCGCCCTATGATTAAGGATATTGAAACTGAAGAGACTAAGTGGTCTGTTGATGGTGGAACCGAGACCACTACAATTTTTCAAAGAAAGGCAGCATGCAGAGTGGAGGGAGTATGGGCTCCTGGAGAGATAGTCCTTCAGATTCCAACTCTGCTCATTGCCATCTGAGTGGATTTGGAAAAGTTACTTCATATCTCAGAGTTGCAGTGACCTCATCCATGTAATCTGGATGATAATGCCTACTTTATAGAGTTGTTGGGAAGATTAAATGAAATCCTTATGAGTAGTACTCAGTGCCTAGTAAGAACTCAGTAAATGACAGCTATTATTACCAACTACTGCAACTACAACTATCTCCACCACCACTAACCTGCCTTACTGCTCTCACAACCTTCTATGCCTGTCACGCATCCCCAGTGCCCAGCACATGGTAGGCACTCATTAACAGTGTGGTTCTTGCTATCTGCACACTTACGCACAAGCGGAGCTGATACCCCAGCAGTACATTCAGCACAAGTACCAGTTCTTTACAGCTGGTGTCCATTCTGACTGGGCCACTGTCCATTTTGGTTGGTTGGTGCCTTTACTATTTTAGTTGTGAAATATTTTGCAAAGCACTCCAGCCCGTAAGTAGGGTGCGACATTGTTTGATTCATTTTACCCAGTGTAGGTAACCACTTAAAACCAGTGGCTCTTTCTCCATCAGCCAACACCTACCACAAAGAAGTATCTCACTCAAAGAATTATTAAGCTAACACGGTTTTGAAGACTGTTCACAATAGTTGGCACCTTACCCATTTAGAGTCAACCTTGCATAGGGATTCTCTGTAAATACTACACCAGGCAGCCGGATATTAGGGAAATGCCTTGAAGTCGGGTTTAATCAACCACCAGCCACGGAATTGATTTTTCACTCTGGCTCAGGAATTTCTATTTGGCTATATTTCTGACAGGTCAAATGTTTCCTACATGTCATTTAATTTAATTTAATTTATGATCCTTGCTCAATAATCATGACTCCAGGCTAACAGATGCTTTGAAAAGAATCACAGTGTAGCAAGTGGGCCTTTCAGACATGTCAGCTAGAGCTGCTTTTCAGGTCTCAGGGCATTTTCCACTCTACCCTTGGCCTTAATACTACCAGAAGAGGTGGGCAGAAGAGGAACCTCATTAAACATCTGGAGGCTATGAAGACATAAAGCCACTGAGCCAGATGGGACCATCACTTGTGTTAACATTGCTCTTTTGAGTCAGGCCATGTGTGCCAATGGCGCAAGTGTAAATGCACACAGAGGCTTTTTAAGCTGCCTCTGCCTCAGGTGTCAGTGATCAGGTTCCTGGCAATAGCAGCTTCTCTGACTCTCATTGCAGCATTTTTCTGACAAAGGAAGTATTGTCAAAATCCAAGCTGGGAGCATGTGCTGCTTTGGGGAGCAGTAACAGAGATTAAGGAGCATGAAATGCAAGTATGCACTTGTAATAAAACTGCCCTTACTTACTGCCTGGTTAGTACTCATGATTGCCATGGTATGCCTCTGTGATCAGTCTCAGCATAATGAAAAATTGCAGCAAACCTTAGCTTTTCAGATGGTTTATATCAGGAGTAGATAGAAGTGTTTTCAAGGCTGAGGGGGTAATGAAGAGGAATCCATGATGCAGAGAATAGCAATTGATGCTTATTCATGGATATAGGAGGGGTTCTCTGGGTGAGAGATATATTAGCTGGAGGACTTCCTACACACAGGTCTTAGTGATTTAATGCCTCTGCCTAAATGTCAACATCAGACTGTGTTTCTGACTATCACATCATCCTAAGAGATTGCATCATTGTCTTTGAGAACTAAGATAGCTTTACTGCAGGTGGGAGTTGAGAAAGGTACACCTTTTCTGGAATAGAATTTAACTGCAGAGAGAGAGAGAGAGAGAGAGAGAGAGAGACTCTGTGAAACAGGGGATCCACTTGTAGGTATTTATGTTAAGGAAATTCTCATGTGTGTTGCAAAGATTTAATTATAAAGCTGTTCATTGCAAGACTTTCTATTTTTTAAGAGAAAAAGCATAAACTGCCCAGATGTCTAGCAATAAGAAATTGGTTACATAAATCATGGCACGTCTATAAAATGGAATAGCATATAGCAAAAGAAATACATGTACAGAAAATTTAAGGACAGGAAAAATGTTTACAATATATTAAAAATATATGTACATATACAGTAGATGATAAGAATATATATACAATGTGAACACTGATTTTTGAGGGGTAGTAGGTTTTGGTTACTTGTTTTATTCTTTTTTGCTTAACGGTATAAGAAAATGCATTACTTTTATGATAAGAACTGTTTTTTTTTTGCTTCTTTACACAACAAAGAGAAACATTATAACTACAAAAATAGGTGTGTGAGTCAGTTGTGAACATACCTAATTATAGACCATTAGATAAATACTTATCATGTTCATATGTGGTATAGTTTTAAATTTTAATTTTATTTGAGGTCACTATTTTTCTTAGGCTGTACACAAATAAAAATTTGTCAGAGCCACACAAGAATGCTGTCCATTTGGGGGGTTCTTTATCATCATTTGTACTCCTACCAGATGGATAACTCAACACGTCCCCAACATACCCCTATTTTCCCATCTTGCATGCTGTTTCATCCCACTGGAATACCTTCTCTCATCCATCCTTGGAAACCCTACCCATTCATCAAGGTCCACCTCAAACCCTACTTTGCAAGGTTTGCTCTAATGCTCCTCTTTCAGGAATAGATTCTAGTTCTTCATCTTTGTAAGCTTTTAACATTTCACCTTATGGATTGTGTACCTATCTTATACTCACTAATAGATTGTATGCTTGTGGAGGATAGAGTCTTGACTTATTTTTGCATGTTCTAAAAGTGGGAGGCATTGACAAAATAGTTACTTAAATGTTCACCGAATATATAAATGAATCAACCCTGTTTTCAGAATATAGAGATACACCTAAGTCCGATTATTTGCTTGAAAGTCTGACCAATCTAGCATTGATCGGAATGTGAAATCAAAATGAAAGGTAGATTCCTGTGATTTAAAAAAAATATCCTCATGTTTAATTAGCACTCACTTTTTGAAACAGGTCCTAAGATAATATATAACTCAATGAGTATTTATGTAAAACAGACACTGCAAGAGAGAAACTCTGGAGTATTATAAAAACCACAGCTTATAATCCTTTCCAGGAGACTCTTATCCCTAGGGACTCACAAAGGCAAGGGTGAGGAATATGGTAGCTGGAAAAGACAGTCTTCTGACACTCACTGCTGAACCATTTTTCCACTCCCCCAAGGTGACATTGTTAAGGTCTGCTCTGAGAGCTTCAATGACATCTTGGGTTGAAAGCACTTTGCAAGCCATAAAGGGCAAGGCAAATGTTAGTCATAATTATTACGATTCAGAGAAATCTTTTGCAAAGTGCTTGTGGCATGAACCTTCCCATTTGAGGTGAGTCTGCATGCCTGAGTTGGTTCTGCCCTGGTAGTTTTCCTTTGGTTTTCAAGAACTTACTTTAGGGATTTGCCCTCTGTGGAAAATGACTTGTTTTATAAATGTCAATGATTCAAAAACATTTCTAAGGGAGATTCTCACCACATACAAATCAGAGGCTCAGCCAGCATACTCCAGTATTTGAAGCCAACACTCAAGTCCACCTCTACATTAGGACTTTCACTCTGACTTATATTTCAAGAGTACTTCCAAAGGATGAGCTGACACCTTTCACAAAGACCTCATTTGCTTCTCAGAATTAAGAAGACTCTAATTAGAGCCTGCAATTAGCAAACTTTTTAGTAGCTATGTTTGCATTTGTTCATACTATTGTTCATAGAATGGATTCAAATGTGGTTCCATCTGTAGACAGCTCATAAATAGTTGGTTCTAAGTTTAGCTTTAATCCCTTGGGGGGATGAGTTCTGGTTCACAATGTGACTTCCTACTTTGATAGAGAAAAAAGCATAAGCAAATCCTCTACGACTTAGAGAAAAGCACTTTCTATTTTGTGAGCTTTCTTAAAAATTCTACAAGTGTGATTAAGCTGTCTGCTTCCCAGCATGATGCCACGAAGGAAAAGGCAGAGGTGAAAGAACTTGAAAACCCCTCCAAAGTGTAAATCAGAGGAAAGGGAAGGCAATGAACGAGATTTTTACAACTGTCAGAGTCTGCAGAAACAAAAAAGAAGGTCAGAGTATTTTAAAAACAACAAAATCTAAAGCAAATTCAGTCATTTGGACATGCATTCAGCTTGTCCAGCCTGGGAAATGATGACTATAGAATATTAGAGCCATAAGATACTAATACTCTGCCCTTCTACTCTCTTTCTGCCTGTTCCACACATACTTACAACCAGTATTGCAGACTTCTGCTTTGGAGTGTTACCAGAAAACACAAAATCCCCCATGTTTTAAAAGACGAGGCTGTCCAAACCTTTGACTACCACCCACTATGAGAAGGTCTAATGACCAGTGAGATCAGAGACAGACTAAATCCAGGCCGACAGATGCATCAAGTCTCCTGTTCAAGAGACAGCGTAGAAAGTAGCCATGGCTGCTCCACACTCTGCCTGTTTCAAAACTCACATCGTTGACTTGCTGCCACTTGGATCTAGAGTACTAACTGAATCGTTGCTAATCCTTTGCAGTGTAGCTCTAGCTCAGCTAAATCTTTTCATTGTGTACCTCAAGTGGTTTTAGGTGAATGGTATTGAAATAACAGTGAATTCCAAGAAGATAGCAGGAGGGGAAGAATGAAGGGGGGGAAATCAGAGGGGGAGATGAACCATGAGAGACGATGGACTCTGAAAAACAAACTGAAGGTTCTAGAGGGGAGGGGGTGGGGGGATGGGTTAGCCTGGTGATGGGTATTAAAGAGGGCACGTTCTGTGTGGAGCACTGGGTGTTATGCACAAACAACGAATCATGGAACACTACATCACAAACTAATGATGTAATGTATGGTGATTAACATAACAATAAAAAAATTTAAAGAAAATACACAAGGAATGACAACACTCTGATCATTATTAAGACAAGGTGATGGGTACATGGAAGTTCATTGTATTATTTCTAGCTGCTTTCAAGTATGTTTGAAATTTTTCCATATTACAAAAATTCAGAATTAAAAAAAAAAGTAGAAAGCACAACCTTGCCTTTTTGTTAGTATTAAGGGAAAAGTGTTTAATCTATTATCATTAATATGACATTGCCTATAGATTTTCATAGATGACATCTATCATTATTGAGGGAGATTTCATCTGTAACAAGTCTGGAAGTGGAATTCTGTCAAATGCTTTCCCTACATCTTGTAGAAGGATCATACAGTTTTTCTCCTTTATTCTGATAATATGGTAAATTACACTGATTGATTTTCAAATGTTAAACCAACTTTGCATTCCTGGAATAAGCCTCACTTATTCATGATATGTTATCTTTTTCATATTTTGCTGAATATTTGCTCTAATATTTTGTTAAGGTTTTGAATATATGTTAATGAAGCCTATTAATCTTTAATAGTTTTGGTTTTTGAAGGAGAGTAATGCCAAATTGAATGAATAATTCATTTCACTGAGTGAATAACGAATTGGGAAGTGTTCCCTCCTCTCATACTTTAAGAAAGTAATTGTAGGATTATGTTATTTCTTAAATAAATGTTGACAGCATTCAAAAAAGAGAAAAAAAAAGAAATAACAGTGAATTCCACATAGGGTAACTACATACCTTGCCTTCCAAACCAGGACATTTTTGAGAGTTAAAGTCTTGCCGGTAATAATTGCTCCAGGAAAACAGGCGTTACACTAAAACTGTCCAAACAATTTCCCTTTTGTTTTCTTTCTCTCACTTTCTTTCTTTTTCCCCATTAAAGGGAAAAAAATTATGAGACTTTGAAACGAACTAAAAACATTACTATCTTTGATGAAAAACTAGGTGTCTACCTACAGATTAGCTGATTTTATGGGGTCCCCACAACTTCCAGTCTTGAAACTATTGTGTATCTCTGTGGGCTATATGTAACTGATAGCAAAGGAAATTATTCTTATCCATTGTGATACAAATTAAAAGGTGGAAATAAAATTGATTTCCTCCCCCCTCCTTTTATAAGCCAATTTTACAACTGTTTATAAATTCATTTTAGCATTACTTATTGTTAGTATACCTGTGTTACTCTGAACTGACCTTTGAACTGGTTGTAACTTCTCACTAGGTCCCTCATTAATTAATAAATTAACTAGAATATTTAACATGAGTTTGACATGTGTTGACATTTATAGGATTTTACCCTTTAAAGATATTCCTTAATATTCAAATTTTATTTCTTCTTGTCCTTTTTCCCTTAGATTATCAGAGGCCAACAAATTCTCCATTTTACTATAATAGTCCTTTTGTGGCTAAAGAGATCACTATCTTCTGAGATCACTCATTCATTCATTTATTCATTTAATATGTCTTGAGCATTCATTAGTTTCCAGGCATTGATGCAATGATATATAGAGAGGAGATTAAAAGCAAGCAAGAGTGGAAGCAGGGAGACCACACAGGAATCTATTGTAACAGTCCCAGTGGTAAATGAGGGAGTATGAGCTATGATTAATGTACACTGACTATAAATAGAGGAACACCTGATAGGATTTACTGATGGAGTGGATGAGAGATATAAAGGAAAGAGGGAAGCCAAGGAAGTCCCTAGGCTTTGGCATGATTAATGGAGTAAGTAGTGGTGCCATTTTCTGGAAATTGGAAAGACTGGGGATGGGGGTTGAAATGAAACATTCATTCCACCAATTGCTGAGAGTCTTGACAACTGATGGCTTGTTTTATCAGTTGCAGCCGAGTTCCCCGTCAGTGATTGACCTCAGCCGACCAAGGCCACACCCACTTCTTTATCCAATGACCAGTTGATATGGGGATAAGTCTTAACCCCATTAGCCCAGTTTGTTATAATTCATAGCAGGCTTCGCAGCTCTGGGGTTCCCTCTGGGATAACCTGAGACCTTTGTTATGATGACAACTCCTCCCTCTGACTAATCTCGATTTCCCACAGGCATTGATCCTAGGGTAATAAAATTCTTGCCTGCAAATCTCCATCTCAGAGACTGCTTCCCAGCAACCAACCTACAACAGGAAGCTAGAGTTCAAAAACAGGAGTTCTCCCATGCCTCATCTTCCACATTCCTATAAAAGGTTATCTAAAGTAGAGATTTGATGGTGGACCCCCGCCCAGCTTATCCTCCCCTCCAAGCACTCCTCCCTCCATCCCCCCAAAAAATCAGTGTCTCTCTAATGCTCATTACCACGTTCCTTCAAGATTTCTCATACTCTGGCCACCATTCTTCTTGCTTCATCTTGTTGTAATCTCCCACCACAATCTATGTTTTTCTTTTTCTTTTTTTTTTTAAAGATTTTATTTATTTATTTGAGAGAGAGAGAGAGAATGAGAGATAGAAAGCACGAAAGGGAAGAGGGTCAGAGGGAGAAGCAGACTCCCTGCTGAGCAGGAAGCCCGATGTGGGACTCGATCCCGGAACTCCAGGATCATGACCTGAGCCGAAGGCAGTCGCTTAACCAACTGAGCCACCCAGGCGCCCAATCTATGTTTTTCATTACACCTATTCACTGTTTCCTGGAACCTGTATGTTTTCACAACTCTGTCCTTCTATCAAAGTGCCTGGTAACTCTTCATTCACATTCTTCTCTCAGTGGTAAAACTATCCATACTACAAAACCTAGTTGAAAACCATACTTCAAAATCTATCAATCTTTCATGAAATCTTCTCCAATTTCCTCCAAGAAAACATGTCTCCTTTCTCTGTTTCCATAGCACTCTGTGCTATTTTTGTTGTTTATGTATCTGTTATGCCAGTTATGCCATGAGCTTCCAAGAGGCAGAGAATGTGTGTCCAGCACAGTGTCAAGAGCTTAGGAGGATTAAGACGCTCTCCTCTTGATCTTCACATGAACCCCCTTAAGTCACCCAATCTTTATCCTTCTGTTTTTCTCACAGACATAAAGTGAATGTCCTTTGTTCTCGATTTGGTCTTTGGCCTTCACTAGCTTCATCTTTCCCTACTCTGAAGTAGGCAGGAGAATGCCAAAGTGGACATCATGCATGTTCTCCTCTTCTTTACCCTGACCTTTAAAGCCTAGATCTAGCTCTGAGAAGCTCCAGTAATTCTATTCCTTTCTCTTGGTCCACCCTGGTCCCTTTTTATTTCTCAGCAAAACCACACCTAGCCCCAAACATTGCTAGCTGAAATGTAATTTTAAAACATAAGTATGTTGAAGAGATGTACTTGAGTCTCTTCTGCCTATTTCTTCCCCACCCCGCCATATCTCCAAGAATATATACCCCTTTTGGGTCTTGTAAATGTTTGATTCCTTAATTCCTAATTTGGTGACACTTGTAAAAAGATGAAGTATTCAATGTCATCTTTCTCTACATCTTGGTTCAATCTTTTTCATTTATAGAGGATCCTCTCTGCCTTGACTCCTTCATCAGGCCTTGTGATACCATCTTTATCTATATCTTCCAAAGAAACCTGGAGCAAATATAGAAGACTAAATATGTGGTCAACTCTGGGGCTCAAAAAATGTTTATTTATGAGAGGAGCAGTGGAAGGAAGGGAGGAATGAAGGAAGGGAGAAAAGAAAGGGTAGTCTAACTCAAAGATCCATTTCCGCTGCCCCCAAGGCCTCTAGAAGGTGTAAGAACATCCTGTGCATACATAATAGAGTTGCTCAATAAGGGTAAGAGCAATATTCTGAGGAAAATGCAAAGGAACGAATATAAGAAGTTTGTATTTTCAGATATTCATTCATACAACGGCAATACCAAGTCATATTTAAAAAGTGTCCCCAGGAAAAAAATTACGTTTTCTCAGAAAGATTTATCTTAAGGCGATCAGGTTACTTTAGACTTTCTTAAAATTCTGAATCCATGAAAGTTTGATTATGATGGTAGAATTATGTGCTTCGTTTGCTAAGACCCAAGTCTATTGAACTTAAGGTTAAGTAGAAAATTAGTTCCTCATAATTTTCTTACCCTTTAAAAATATACAATGTTTCCATGCCCTTTTGATGAAAAGTGTCAGTGGCATCAATATTAAGGGGAAAATACCCAATAAAGCTCAGTAAGATTTAAAATCCACTAGTTCAGAACTCACGATAATTTTGACAATGGCTAAGTTGATGTTTTCTTTCCATTCCCTATGATAAAGTATTTTGAACCTGTTATATGCTCAAATAGATATGCAGGGGAAATAGTTCACTCATTAAGGGAAGAAACTTGTAAAGTATTTTGGTCATCTCTCTTCACTGGCAAACAATATCATAATTATTCCTAACTTGCTCAATGAATAAAGTTGGATGGGGACCTTTATATTGGTTTGTGTGGCTAATTTAGATTCTGAGTAGTGTGGTGGAGTGGAAAGGCTCCCATAAATACTATCTATGTGAGATGAGACAGCAGGTCTCGCTTTGGCATCTCTGCCCTCCGTGCTATCCTGGGTTGCTGTGATGAGAAGAAGAGCTGCTCTCTGTGAAGGTTGCCCCTCCACCCTCACCAGACCCTTCTGGAAAAGAAGGGACTGATTTGATTGATCTTGTTATCTTCAGCATCTGTCACATAGTAAGCACTAAACATGTGAGCCATGGCCAGGTAACTAAATATGCCATAGACCCGCATTTTCTTGTCAAAGAGTCTTCTTTTTTTTCTATTTTCCAGTCCTGCATTCTCCCTCTGCCTCCCCACCCCAGTCTAAATGTACCTTGTGGTCAGCACAGTTCCATGGTCTGAACACAAAGCAGTTGCTTACTATGGGCAAAGGACTTCATTGCTAGCAGGTGTCTGTGAATAACCTTAAGAAATATTTCTTTTCCTAAAAGTATTTTTCTCTCTAATGCAATTTTAAAGAAATGGAAGTTTTTACGGGGAAACTACCCCCCCGCCACCACATCCATATGTGGCAGTTGCTAGATAACCAGATCCACACCCACAAGACTGTCTACACTGTCTGCTGTTGCCCAGCCCTCAGTGGTCCCCTTAGAAACCACCACTGCTGCAGCGAGTCAGGGCGGCAGGGGGAGCAGAGCTGGACAGTAAGTCATGTCGGGAAAGGGCCCACTCTCTGGTTCATCTCTACCTACTCTCACCTGTGTCTCCACAGAAAGTTCACTCATCTCACCCCTCTGTGCTTTATGCTCACCCTGTTCCCTGATGCCCACTGAGGCCCCAGTGTAATGCCAGACACTGTACAGATCAAGAAAACCTGCTTCTTTGAAGAGATGCTCTGAGAAGGAGTTCTCATCTACCTGTCTTCCTCAATTTTCAAGTTAATAGCCATGACAGACTTCAGGCTGAGGACTATTTTCTGATAGGCCCCCACCCTTCTCTGTTCTTGGAGTATTTTGCCTACAGTGGGCAAATGTGTAGTGGTTCAAAACACATTTAAAAATGTGATCACATGGGGCGCCTGGGTGGCTCAGTCGGTTAGGTGTCCAACTCTTCAGTCAGGCTCAGGTTGTGATCTCAGAGTCTTGGGATCAAGCCCTGCACCAGGCTCCACACTCAGTGGGCAATCTACTGGAGATTTTCTCTCTCTCTCTCTCTCTGCCCCCCCTCAAATAAATAGGTAAATCTTAAAAAAAAATAAAAGTGATCACGTGTAGTCCAATTCTCTTGCTTTGGAGGGTAAGGGGATCCAGGGTCATGTCTTTCCATTTTTCAGCCCAGAATTGAAGATGAGGAAAAATGAGGACTTACAGACAGGTCTGAACATTACGGAGAATCTATAAATATTGACAGGCAAGGGAGAGAGGTTTTGCCAACCTCAACTAATACCTGCTAATAATACTGCAGAGCAATTTGCCACCAGCCTGGGAACTCTGGCCGTCCATCCCCCAGGAGAATCTCAGAGGCCCCTCCCAGCAGCGCTTGAAGAAACAGCACTGAGTTGCAGGTTTCTGGGAGAGGATAAAGTGCATGGAGGGTCAGAGCACCAGAGATTTCCTAACAATTAAACCTGCTTCTATTTTCCTTGGTGCTCCATGTGACTACATTTTTTTAAATTTTATTTCTTTGTTTTTTTTATTTTATTTTATCATGTTATGTTAATCACCATACATCATTAGTTTTTGATGTAGTGTTCCATGATTCATTGTTTGTGTATAACACACAGTGCTCCATTCAGTACGTGCCCTCTTTAATACCCATCAATAGGCTAACCCATCCCCCTACCCCCCCTCCCCTCTAGAACCCTCAGTTTGTTTCTCAGAGTCCATAGTCTTTCATGGTTCCTCTCCCCCTCTGATTCCCCCCCACCTTATTTTCCCCTTCCTGCTAACTTCTTCTTCTTTTTTTTTTTAACATATAATGTATTATTTGTTTCAGAGGTACAGGTCTGTGATTCAACAGTCTTACACAATTCACAGCGCTCACCATAGCACACACCCTCCCCAATGTCCATCACCCAGCCACCCAATCCCTCCCACCCCTCCCACCACTCCAGCAACCCTCACCTTGTTTCCTGAGATTAAGAATTCCTCATATCAGTGACATCATATGATACATGTCTTTCTCTGATTCACTTATTTCGCTCAGCATAATACCCTTGGGGTAAATACCCAGTAGTGCAATTGCTGGGTTGTATGGTAGCTCTATTTTCAACTGTTTGAGGAACCTCCATACTGTTTTCCAGAGTGGCTGCACCAGCTTGCATTCCCACCAACAGTGTAGGAGGGTTCCCCTTTCTCCGCATCACTGCTAACATCTGTCGTTTCCTGACTTCTTAATTTTAGCCATTCTGACTGGTGTGAGGTGGTATCTCATTGAGGTTTTGATTTGGATTTCCCTGATGCCGAGTGATGTTGAGCACTTTTTCATGGGTCTGTTGGCCATTTGGATGTCTTCTTTGGAAAAATGTCTGTTCATGTCTTCTGCCCATTTCTTGATTGGATTATTTGTTCTTTGGGTGTTGAGTTTGATAAGTTCTTTATAGATTTTGGATACTAGCCCTTTATCTGATATGTCATTTGCAAATATCTTCTCCCATTCTCTCGGTTGTCTTTTGGTTTTGTTGACTGTTTCCTTTGCTGTGCAAAAGCTTTTTATCTTGATGAAGTCCCAATAGTTCATTTTTGCCCTTGCTTCCCTTGCCTTTGGTGATGTTTCTAGGAAGAAGTTGCTGTGGCTGAGGTCGAAGAGGTTGCTGCCTGTGTTCTCCTTTAGGATTTTGATGGACTCCTGTCTTACATTTAGGTCTTTCAACCATTTTGAGTCTACTTTTGTGTGTGGTGTAAGGAAATGGTCCAGTTTCATCCTTTTGCATGTGACTACATTTTTTAATGTGTTTTGACCCACTACACATTTGCCTATAGGCAAAATACTCAGAGAACAGAGAAGCGTGGGGGCCATGACAGTTTTCAGGCTGAGGACTATTTTCTGACAGGTTGTGGATTTGTGTTAGAAACATAGCAACCTCCAGTTATCTTGCATGGCTCTTTGAGACTGTGGTCATACGTTCCCTAGACCACACGAATGCATGCAAAACACATTGACTGAGGGATCATATAATTTTTAGTCTGTTTCACAAGTCTTTCCAAGATGTTTATGCCAGAACTAGAAGAATCCAATGAAACAGGACTTTGGAAATGGCTAGCTGGTTGGAGGGAGGATTAGCAGATCACAAGGGCTTAGGTGAGGTTGTCATGTTTCCTATTAAATTGCCTAGTAGACTTTTTCTTATTTTGAGAGAGAGTAGAGAAAGATAAATCAGAATGTAATAAACATGTGCTGAGCTACAGCTCTGAGGTTATTTATATACTGCCCAAGGCAAGGTTCAAAATCTCCTGTTTGAGTGTGGCTAGAACAGGACTTATATCTGAATCTCAGGATACGTTTTATCTGGTCCTTTTACCTGTGACTCCATATCAAAAGTTCTCTCTTGATGCAGGGGAAAATACTCTCTATATTGCCAGTCTTATTTTTTTCTAGTATGTAAACATTATTCTACCTGGTATATCAGCAAATCGATGACCCAAATATTAATTGAGCTTATCCCAATTGTGTGTGAATCACAGGGCCAAGCTCTGTGAGGAAAGAAAAGAGTTTTGTAAGGCACAGTCTTTTTTTTCAGGCAGATGGTCACAAGCTAATAATAATAGGTACCATTTATTGTAATCTGCTGTGAACCTGACATTTCACATTCATTATCTCATTTAATCATTTAATCTTCCCAGGAGTGTGTTTGTGTGTGTGTGTGTGTGTGTGTGTGTGTGATTTATGGTATTTTATTTGATTAAAAAATCACAGGCAACATTTCTGATCTTGCTAAAATATATTCATGCAGCATGAATCCCATATTTAAAAATTAAATTACTAAAATAAGTACAATTACAATTGTGAGTAAAAATGTGGGTAGCTTACAGCATAACAGGGCCAGTCTCTTCTTCATTTGACAGCTGTAAAAACGGAGACTCAGAACACTTAAGTAAAATAAAAGAATCCCCCATTGAAACCTAGGACTTCCTTGCGTCTAAATTTGAGTGTTTTCTTTTATCCTTCATTGCTTCCTTGTTCTTATTTGGGATACAACATAAATTCTTGAGAAGTTCAATCAAAATAGAAAATGTAACATTATATCAAATCAATTAAGGACATGCTACAGGTAAGACAGAAAATTAATGCCGAAATGTGTAGGTCAGATGATGCCGTCTCTTTTGAGAGGGAGCCTTGTACGCTTGAACTGAGGCTTGAAGGTGGGGTAAAATTCGGATAATTGGAAAGCAGTGGTGGAGGCGAAATATTTTTCAGGTTTCCCTTTCTGGTTTTTTTTTAAGTAATATAATATTTGATGTCTTTTATGCATAATAAAGTGTCTGTGAGTGGAATGAGATGTCTGGGATTTGCTTATAGTACTCAAGCAAAGACAAACAAATCAATCAATAAGCTTGGGGACAGAGCAAACAATGTTGACAAAATGTTATTAGAGATTGAAGTTAGGCAGTGGATAACTGGGAGATCATTGCTCTAGCCTCTCTCCCTCTGTGAATGTTTGAAAAGTCCCACGTGAAAACCTTCACAATGAAAGCATAATGGCTTCACCATTTGTGCAACCGAAGCAGTCCATTTTAAGGATCTGTGATAACAAACCCACCCTGAACTCTTTTAACAGATCAGTCCTTTTCAAATGATAACCACCAGGGGTGCCTGGGTGACTCAGTCAGTTGAGCATCCGACTCTTGATTTCTGCTCAGGTCATGATCTCAGCGTCGTGAGATCGAGCCCCGCATCATGGAACATGCTTAAGATTCTCTCTCTCTCCCTTTCCCTCTGCCCCTCCCCCTCCAACTCACTCTCTCTCAAATAAATAAATAAATAAATCTTTAAGAAATAAAACAAAACAAAATAAAATAAAATGTAACTATCAGCCATGAGAAAACAGGAATATCCTTACGAAATAATGTAAAGTTTAACTATGGCATGATGATTTGAGTGAAATAAACCTGAGAAGGAAGACAGAATTCAGATACTAAAAGATTGATTGCATTGCTCAAAATCATAATTCTTGATTTAGAGGCAGAGGCAGATGATATTGACTGAGACATAAGTCTCAATTAGTCCCCTATTTAGCTGCCCTCCTCCTCTGCTGCCTTATTTCTTCTGTGCCAAGTGAGTTGCTTATCCTATTTCACCACCTCATTTGAGAACATTATCCTTATTTCAGTTTTAAGGAAATTATTTTTATTTCCATTCATAATGAAGCATTTCACAGTGTTAGGATCACTATTACTTTCCTGCTTACTTTATTCCTCTTTAATTGGAAGTTTCAAATAGTTTACTCTTTTGTTAGTGTCTTGGCTAGACCCATACACCATCAGATACTTCTTTTGCCTCTCCTGGAACTGGACTGCCAAAGGGAATTGTATCAGAACTGGTCTCTGTGGGAAGGTTTTCAGTTAGTTCATTATCCCAACATTTTACAAAGCAGAATCTGTGAAAATTCATAGGCCAAATAGTATCAGCTCACCTGTGTAGTGAGGAAGGTTATTAAATTCATTGATAAACATACACTTGGGTGAAAAGAATGCTCTAGAGTTTTAGGATTTAACAGTAGTTCAGGGGACACCTGGGTGGCTCAGTCAGTTAAGCGTCTGACCTTAGCTCAGGTCATGGTCTCAGGGTCCTGGAATCGAGTCCCGCATTGGGCTCCCTGCTCAGTGGGGAGTCTGGTTTCTGCCACTCCCACTTCTCCTCCCCCTCCCCCTGCTCATAGTCTCTCTCTCTCTGTCTCTCAAGTAAATAAATAAAATCTTAAAAAAAAATCCAAACAATAATTCATTATTTTGACATGATATCATGTGCCCAAATGCTACAACTCAGTTTAGGAACAGCAACTCATTTTGCCTAATTCATTCTGTGAACTCTGAAGTTAATTAGTCGGGTTTATTTAGCTATAAAAAACAGAATCTCTCCCAAGTTACCTCAAGGACAAGGCATCTATATAAGGGATGCATGTGATTTGAAATTGAAACTAAAATGGTATCAGGCTTGGGCCTGGCCTCTCCCTCATGGCATTTCGGTTTCTCTCTATGCGTTTGTTGTTCCACATGCCTCTCTGCCAGAAAGCTTTTTCTGGCCATGTTGTCAGCATCAAGATACAAAATTAGTAATAGCTAATCCTTATTGAGCATATTCTCTGTGTCAGGCACTGTTCTAAGGATTGCACAGGCATTAACTTTTTTGATCCTTGCCAGAACTGCCACTGAACTTTGACTTGTACATGAATTGGTCTTATGGTAATCCAGACTCAACCACGTAGCATCTTTTCATCATTCCTTTCACTAGTAACTAGCCTAGCCTTTCCATTTCCCAGTACAAATTACAGGAAGCCAGGATCTGATTATAGAAGCTCATTTTTTGAGCCATTCTCCACAAAGTCAATCCATGGGTAGCTTTCCTCCAGTGCTCTGAACCATTCAGCTGTGAATGGTGGGCAAGGCTGTTTTGTTCAGAACCCTGGAGCAAAGCCGTGACTGACACAGCTTCCTTATGAGGAGTTGTAGAAAGGACAGATCATAATGACATCTTTTAGCACCAGGAGAAGAATCAAGATTTCACATGTCTAGGAAGGTTACCTATGATCTGGGAAGACTTCTCTTGCTATTTACATGTCAATGGTGCATGTTGGGGCCCCTTCACATCAGGGCCCAGAGAGATGCATACATGTGATAACTAAACAGCCCTCAGAGAGTTTATGGCAGAGCCACCCATTATGTAGGTACAGCAAGGAGTCACATATTTAGGAATGGGGGACCACAAAAGATTGACTTCTCCCAAAAGGTGTCTCCCATTGGCTGTCACTACATCTTACAACTACCATTAGAAGAGTTCCCAAGGGAATTCTTGCAGGTAGTAAGAAAGGTCCCCACTTGCCTCTGCTTTCACCCCTCTGCCCTTCCCACTCTGCTTTGCAGCAGCACCAAATTCTCTTCACTACCCCCATGCATTGTGCTCCCTTTCCTTCAGGCAGAACCAGCCAGTCTCCCTTCTTGGGCCCCTCCTATGCTTGACTAACAGACCACTCTTCAGGTCTCAGAAGATATTGTATTTGGGAAGCCCTCTTACCTCCACAAACCTGGATCCACTAGACTGGCCAATGTCCCTTATCAAAGCTCTCAGCATACTGCCTGTATTTCAAGTGCCATGCCCACTTCTGACTTAGATCTGTGACATCAGGGGCCTTATCTTCCTGGTTATTACTATATGTGGTATGTGTTACATGCTAATAAATATTTGTTTAAATGAATCAAATGAAAATAAAGTTGTGCTATTTGCAAGGGGCAACTCATTATTATTAATCCTCAGACTCAATTTAGTTCCTCGAGTCTTTAGAAGGGCCTTAAGGTGTGGTTCATAGGTCAAATGCATTTGGATTGTTTAGAGGAGCAGAATAGTACCTGGAAAAGTTCAAAGCAAGGAAGATAAAGCCTATGGGCTGATATCCTGGGTTTATAAAATGTGAAGAAGGAGGGCACCTAAGGGTGAGGCTCGTCACCAAACAGTTCTGCCCATGTCTTAATTGCCAATAGTTCTAGTTCTCACAGGCTCATTCCAGACCTACTGTGGCTACAGTAGCAACCCGTTGCTGGTCTGCTGGCCCTGCTGGTGAAAGATGCCACACGCAGGAAACCAGATAGGGGTACACGACCAGGACTGGGGCTCAGTCTACATGAAAACTTGTAAAAAGCAATCCTTGGCTGGCAGACTCCCATTACCATATTCAAGTAGATGATTAATCTGCAGAAGCAAGACATTAACTACGTGGGGGACAGCCAGCTCTTCGGGACCTTTTTTCCTGTTCTCGAGCCAGGAAATGCTCATTTACTAACACATGACAGAAGAGAATGTTTTTCTAAGGAAAATATATGGGAATAATATCTCAAACGGACTCAGTTCTTCATGAGACACAGCACATTTTGAAACACTATGAGAAACATTTGATGAAGCCTAATCATTCCTTTGTCTTAAACTCAATTTTATATCCATATTTTACAAAGCTTTTCTATGAACTACGTAAGTGGTAGCTTAACTCTTAAAGTTTGACATATGTTGATGATTTAATCTTTTTATTTGTCTTAACAAGAGACTACTTTGATTTGTGCAATCTTACAAGTAGTTCAAATCATATTTGAAGATGTATAATTTGGTAACCAACCAGTGATGACAGATTTGGTGCTATGTCGTTATTCCTCTTTGAAAGGCTTTTATTGATAATGTTCTTGCAGAATGTGATCAGGGGTCAGGAATAAACATGGAAAGGGACCAAGACAGAAGTATAAATGGGGGAAGAAATGAAAAGAAAGAGGTAAATTTTACTGATTTACCTCTCTCCTCCCCAAACAAGATGGTCTACTGCTCCATCCTAGTTTTCAAGGGAAACTTTCTCATCTCTCTCAGAGATGATCCTCTGCCCATAATTCTACAAATTTAAAATTTGAGGATTGGCGACAAGAATTTAGCTAGACTCCAAAAAATATATTCAGCAGTTAAAAATCAGAATGGGGAAAAATGTATTTCAAGAACTGCTTTACTAACTGACCCCCCCAAAAATATAATTGTGCCTTTTTTTTATCTCATTTTATTAACGGACTAGAGAAGAAAAACAACTAAAAACCCAGAGGACAGAATTTTCATTGCATATGCATTTTAGAATGTTGCCGAAACAATTTGGAAAAAAAAAATAAGTGAGAGAAAGATAATCAATAAAGAAAACTCTTTTAGCTCGGGAAAAGTGTTTTCGGAAAATAGAGTTGAAATCCAGGTACTAGGGGATAGCTTTGTAGGTATCAGGGGAGGGTATCCTTTGAATCTATATTTTGGCAAGCGTGACTGGAGCCCCTAAGGTCTGGAATTCAGACTTTTGTTCATGCTGTCTCTTGTAAAGGTATTTAGAGAAGGCACCATTAACATTCCCCGAACCATGTTCACCCAGAAACAAGTAATTGAAGGGATTCAGAGCACTCCACCTTCTTCTCTTTAGAACTAGCAGGCAAGCGTCTGAATAGGAGGGAGGAAAGAGTCTGACTTCAGTAATGGATTCTGAGACTAGCTGAACAGCGTGGGTCTGCTGACAGCTACCCCACTCCCTGCTAGACTGCTTCTGAAAAGGACAAGAGGAGGAAAGTAGAAATACAGTTGTCTATGCCACCGAGAGTCTGCAATTGGATCCAGCTCATGAAGAACTGCCTTAGTTATTATGCACCCTCTACTAAATGGGAGAACAAAAAATCACGTAGAAAGATGGAGGTCAGCCATATCGGATTTCAGGAGCCAAGTGGTACCATGACTCTTGGGTCACCTGGGAGAATAAGACCTGAGGAGGATATTGAGCAGAGACAATAAAAGGAAAAGAGTGTTCATTTCAACTGGAAGCTCTCTTTTATCTAAAGTTGTCACCTTTTACGTGTATTGATGCCATTTTTTTTTCTATAGAAATTAAGGGGTCAGACAAATTTGAGTTGTTATCTAAGTCCTGCCATTTGCAGGGTGTATGACTTTGGGTAAACTACTTAAACCTCTCAGAGACTCAACTGAAAAGAGAGATACTAACATTATCTGCTTTGCAGCTGTTGTAAAAATTAAATGAGATCATGCCTGTGACATGGATAGCCCTGTATGTGGCTTTACCAGCCAGAATGGTAAAAGTCTACATACAAGTGTATGTCTCTAATAAAAATAAAAACAGACAGTGAATTAAGGGAAAAGCGTAATCATTGATGCTGTTTCCAGTGGCCAGAAAACAAACAGAGATTAAAACAAAAACCCTAGGATATGTTGGTGAGGTATTGTGAAAGTAATAGAAAGTGTGTCAGTTAGTCAGCAGCCATTTCTAGCCAGTCATATCCCCCACCAGTCCCCAGTGCAGGACGGTGATGTGTCGGCATGTCATTAATACATGGCAGATTCATTTTGCAGTAAGTTCATTGTGATTACTTCACTAATTCTGTTATTAATACTCAGCCTTCTGCTGCTTGTGTAGCGTGGCCACCTATTCATGATTTTTAAAAATTAAAGGACATATTTGTCCTAGATCCACCCAGTAGGAAGGGACATGATGGCTTCTGGAGCTGGGAGGAGAATGGGCTCCAGTGGAGGGCAAAGTGAAGAAGGAGCTGTGGGAGCTGGTTTGGGAATGAGATGCTGACTTCCCACCAGTATAAGGGATCTATCCTATCATCTCCTCACATAGGCTTCACAGGGTTCAGTCCAGAAGCAAAATCTTCCCTGTGTCCTTTAACAAAGGGAAACGAATAAAGGAATGGGTTGCAAAGGTGATGAAGAGTTGAGAAAGCAAACGGGGACTGTGATGAAAGTAGGAAGAGTAGCTCAAGAAGCCACCGCATCCCCTGAGGCTGGAGTGACGAAAGCAGGGGTGATGTTCCCAGAGGCCAGGAGCAGGCTACCTGCAGGAGACAGAACCAGGGGAGGGGTGGCAGTTGGGACCCGAAGAGGTGCTCCTGGCAGGAGTTGGAGCCAAGAAGGGGCAACTGCTGCCAGCTGGGGAGATGCCACCCAAGGCGGTGAAATGGGAAGAAATACTCTCATTTCTCCCCTCTTCCCCCCTTCCAGCCTTCCGCCAATGCTTCCCAGGGGTCAAAACTACCTGGAAGCCAGTAGCACGGGGGCCTGGGAAGCGTTCTACCCTGTGATACCGCGCACAACAGGGGAAAGAGAGAGAAGGAAACCGTGAGCAAACAGACTGGCACATCCCGTTGTAGTGAAACATTTGGTGAGGGGCGCCTGGGTGGCTCAGTCGGTTAAGCATCTGCCTTCGACTCAGGTCATGATATCAGGGTCCTGCATCGGGAGCTCCCTGCTCAGCGGGGAGTCTGCTTCTCCCTCTGCCTGCCGCTCCCCCTGTTTGTGCTCTCTCTCTCAAATATATAGGTAAAATCTTAAAAAACAAAAACAAACATTTGATGAGACTGGCCAGCTGACTGTGAGTTAAGCTGAAAACCCTTACATGGGAAGGTCGCTGGAGAATATTGATAATGAGGTCACACTCCAGACCCCTCAGTCGAAGGAAGTTAGAAGTCACTTCTGGGCAAAGAGAAGGAGTTTCAGGGTGAGGGGACTTCATCTCTCTGCTCACTGTTCTCTATTGTTTCCTCTCGGGAAGCAGCCATATGTTAATTGGCAGTTAATCAGAGTTGAAATTGATAATAACATATCAATATAATGCAGTCTAATTTGCTTATTCTGTTAGCTAACAGTCCTTTGTTTTGGATTATCCATTTAAACCTTTTCTTCATCATCCGGAATAATTGAAAGTCACATCTCATTGTTCTCAGAATAATTAACTTCTTGCATTTTTGACTCAACTAATAATACAGCTTTATAATAAGAAGATGTTAAATTTGTATAGGTCTTTACAGTTTATGGCACACAATCACGTACAATATCCCACTTTGTCTTATGCCTCGATAGTCTGAGGTGAAGGGAAGTGAGCTGGCATTTATTGACTATGATGTGCCAGGCCCTGGGCCAGCAACTTTACAAAGATTAATTCAGTTAATCCTCACAAAACCCAATGAGGCAGATATTATTATCCCCATTTTACAGATGAGGTAACTCACGCGGAGAGAATGCACTGTCCCATTCAAGGTCATACAGCTAAGTTCAGGGACCTATCATGCTGAAAATGTACACACACACACACAATTCTTGTTTTATATATATATATATATGATTGGTGTGTATATTATAAATTTTACATATGCATCTATATGCACATGTAAACTTCTCTCCATAAATTTTGTGATTTTTACAAAAACCTTACTCACAATCTGTTTACTTCATAAACCTTAGTATCAGAACCATTCATTTGATGTCACATGTGCTGCTTGGGAATCAGAGATTAAAGCAAGGCCTCGGTCTAGGACAATGACACTGGCTCTAGTTAGGTAGATTCGTATGGAAGTCCTTTCTGAGCCTCATTTACCTTATATAAAATGGGGAAAACGTACATTGAGTTGAAAAATACACCAATAAGGTATATAAAAAGATGTATATAATAAATATATGTATATAATGTATATAATAAAAGTGCCTGGAAGAGTAGAGTCCAAGAAAAAGTTCTTATTAGGATCATTTAGGCACACATAGAAACATAGAGGTGTATAAATACTCCCAATTTAAGAGAATGCTGATATTATCTGGATAAAAATAAAAATGATAATAATAGTAGTAATAAAGTCACCATAAAAAGCCAGCATTTTTAAATGTCCCTAAAGGAACACTTTGGACCCCTATCCTCCTGGTCAATCAAAGGGTCTCCAAAAGGAACCTCTTTAACAGAATTAGTTTGGGCATATGTACAGTCATCAGGTATTCTAGAAGACTTTCCAGCTCTAGGAAAAGAGCTGTACTTTCTCTACAGAAGCTATTCAACGGTTAACTTGAAACTTAGGTGGGCAACTGCCACAGTGATATTGCTAAACATTTCAGAGAAAGAAACTAGAACAATATGAAATGTGGCCAGAACTGTGAGAACTCCACACACTACCTGAACACAAAAGTAAACGGAGTTTGGAGAACATGAAAATAAAAGCTGGAGGAAAAGGTGGATCGGGGTAATCGGATAGTCCACAATGTGTCATTGGGGTTCTGCAGGAGACGGGAACAGGCTGGTTATTTCAAAAGAGAGAAGTTAACAAAAGAACTGTTAACTAAGTAACGGAAAATACAAAAAAGAATACTCTAAGGTATCAAGGAAGTAGCAAGTGCAGGAAGCAAGTCCGGCCCCAGAGGCTAGAGGAACAAAGTTAGAGGATAAAGTTTATCAACTGAGTTGCCTGGAAAAAGCCCCTGTGGAAGGAATCTTCGAGAAGAAGGCAACGATCAGCGGATGCTGGGGGCGCTGCCCTTGGGGAAGGTCCCTCGGGCTCGGCCCAGACCTCTGAGGAGCAGGGCACTAGCTTACTGTGTCCGCTGTCCCTGGGACGGCACAGGCAGCTGGTTTCCTTTGTGACAGGAAAATGGCAACATGAATTCTATTTCTGCCCAGAGTGAACAGCCAAGCTGAGATGAAGAAGGAGGCCAGGGAACGCTGGACTGAAAGTAAAGAGTCAAAGAAAAAAGAGGAGGGTGTCCTTCCTCTTCCTCTAGCCTCGCTGCTCCCTCCGATGCCCCTACTGACTGGGCTCAGAGGTGCCACCTGGCGACAGAGAAACAGCGTCAGCGTTGCCACCTGGAGTATTGAAGAGAGAACACCGGAAACACTGGCGCGTTCTGTCTTGTTAATCACTTACCGATTATAAGGTTGATGATAAAAATGACATTTTGGGAATATACTCCAAAGAACTGAAACCAAATGTTACTTGTACACTTATGTGCGTAGCACCATGATTCACGATAGCCAAAAGGTGGAAACGAGCCAAATGTCTATGGGCAGATGAATGGATAAACAAAATGCACAATATACACAGTGGAATATTATTCAGGCTTAAAGAGGAAGGAAATTACGATGCATGCTACAGCACAGATGAGCCTTGAGAACATTGGGCTTACTGAAATAAGCCAATCACAAAGGACAAGTAGGGCATGATCCATTTATAGGAGGTCCCTAGAGTAGTCACATTTTTAGACAGAAGGTAGAATGGTGTTTGCCAGAAGCTGGGAGGAGGAGGGGGGATAAGGAGTTATTGTTTAAGCGCACGGAGTTTCAGAGAGTTCTGTGGACGGATGGTGGTGGTGGCCACACAACAGTGTGAACGTACTTAAGTCCACTGAACTGCACGCTGAAAAAATGGTTAAGATGGAAAATGTCATGTTTTTGTTACCATAATTAAAATTTTTTAAAAAGAATAGATAGTAAGGTAGGCAATTTATCCATGGATGTTACTGATCTTTAAAGGAGTAGTATTTTCCATAATTACAAAATACATGTGAACTTCTAAAGGGATTCACAATCTGGTGATGGAGAAACTGGATGAATGAATGAATGAATGAATGAATGGAAAATTATATCCCCCAAACTAAAGCATTATTTGTTTCTATGTCCATCAACAGATGAATGGATAAAGAAGATGTGGTATATATATATATATATATATATATATACACAATGGGATATTATGCAGCCATCAAAATAAAATGAAATCTTGCCATTTGCAACAATGTGGATGGAACTAGAGGGTATTATGCTAAGCGAAATAAGTCAATCAGAGAAAGACAAGTATCATATGATCTCACTGACATGAGGAATTCTTAATCTCAGGAAACAAACTGAGGGTTGCTGGAGTGGTGGGGGGTAGGAGGGATGGGGTGCCTGGATGCCTGGATGGACATTGGAGAGGGTATGTGCTATGGTGAACGCTGTGAGTTGTGCAAGACTTTCAAATCACAGACTGTACCTCTGAAACAAAAAATACATTCTGTGTTAAAAAAAATTTGCTTTTTAAAAGTTTGTATATCATTCAAGGTCAATTGTAAACTGCCCTGTTCAGCAGTCCGAAAGCTATTCCCTTCTAAGTCCTATTGTGTGATGACTTAGGACTTTCAGCATATAGGGCTTGCATCGTGCTCACGAGATCTGAAGCCTATAAGTAAGGTCTACATTTTATCTGTCTCTCAAGGTAGGTCATGCAATATTAGTACTCAAAAATATTCTTGAAGTTGTAGCGTCACCAAACTACAGAAACCCAAAACTGGGGGTGCACATGGAGTGATCAATAATCCAAAACGACCCATCGCTGAGGGTTTCCTGGGATGTAGGACTTTCAGTGGCAACCTGGACCATCATGGGCAAACCAGGACAGTCAGTTACCCTGGGAGTAAAATTTCGTATTCTAAAGAAAAATGGGTGCTTTTTTTTTTTTTTGTAAATTCACAATATAACCCTGGCAAAATACACCTTTCAAAGACACAATAGGCGTGAACACCAGAGTAAAATAACAAGAAGCAGCTGTACATAATTCCTCATCATTCTAATCTGAAATCCTTTCTGATACATTAACAATTATAACTCTTAATTCACAATTTTATTTTCAATGTAACTATGAAATCAACACTTTTTTTTTATTATGGAGGGAAGGAAATAAATCCAGGGTAAAAGTGCTAATTAAAAATCCCTACATCTCACACTAGAACCATCACAGGTATTAAGAGTCCTGAATGTTCCAGTTAAAAACATGAAGCATTTGCTCTGCAATATGCAGTTCCATCACCCCAGGCATCAATATGAAATTGAATCTGGATGGCGGGAGCTGGGGTGCTCTGATCTAATGGCATCTGCAGTAGGACCACATCCTAATGTGCTTATCACATGCTGATCTCATCTGAGCCTGTAGCAAAGGGTTGTCAAGAGATGTTAATGACCACTTTATCCTACACTTGGACTTACTCTGTTGAAAGCTATTTGTGCCATCTCAGAGGGCCAGCATGACCGCCACTCCACCGCTTTGTGACACATAATAAGTCAGGAGCAAAAACACCAGGGATCCATTCGTCATTCAGCTGTTCATTCAAACACACATTTATTGAGCACCTAACTAAGGGTGACCATCATTCTGTTAAGTGCTGTGAATACAAAGAAGAATAAGACGATTTCCAAGGGGTTTACAGACCAATGGGGAAATAAAGAGTGCTGTCGAAGACCAGGGTAGAGGGCAATTGGTTTTGCTGGGGAAGTCAAGGGAAGCGTTGCTGAACAGGTGACATTTGTGATGAGCTCTAGGGACGCCAGCAGTTACAAGCAGGGGAATGGAAAAGAAGGACATTGTGGTCCTGTGAGTGTAGGATACACTGTGTGTAGTATCCTCAGGCTGCTCTAACAAAGTACCTCATACAAAGTGACCTAAACAACCGAAATCTATTGTCTCACAGTTATGGAGACCAGAAGTCCGAGATCAGGGTATTGGCAGGGTTGACTCCTTCTGCAAACTATGAGGGAGAATCTGTTCCGTCCCTCTCTTTTTGCTTCTGGTGATTTGCTGAAACTAATGGTGTTTCTTGGTTTATAGATGCATCACCCCAGTCAGTGCCTTCAACTTCACACGGCCCTCTCCTGATGTGCATGCAGGTGTCCCAATTTCCCCTTTATATAAGGACACCAGTCATATTAGGGGTTAGGAGCTCACCCCGCTCCAGTCTGATCTCATCTAAACACAACTAATTACATCTGCAACAACCCTACTTTCAAATAAGGTCACATTCTGAGGTGCTAGAGATTAGGACTTCAACATATGAATTTTGGGGAGGACACAGTTCAACCCATAACATCCTGGAAAAAGGGTTCAGAAATTAGGAGATGGAAGGAACATTTTTAAGACAGGAGTATCTATAATTTTGAAAAATGGTAGAAGAGGAGGGTGGAGGCTAGAATTTGAAGAGATTCTAGAGCCATGTTCGGGGTGAAGAAAGATGAAATATATACTCATATGATCTGGGAAACACTGATAATTGGTAATGAGATAAAAAGATTGTGACCATAAATTAGGGGAAATGCTGCATTAAAAAAAATTAACAGGTTTCTTTATGACAGAGCTTCTCAGAGATTGTAATATGGTAATGTGCTTTATAAAATGTACAAAGGTGAGAGTATGCAGTCTTTCCCAAACTTATTTCACTGCAGAGACTTCTTTCTTCAGTCATCTTCCAATAAAAAATAATAATTTGGGAGGTGTGGGCATAGTCTCTGCATATATTTCTTAGCTGGCTTCCTTACATCTATGAGTTCCAATTTCCTTCTCTGTAAAACTGGGGTACTCATTGCATTTTATAAGTTCAGTCCCTGTGAGGTAAAGGGAGTGCACGTGGAAGTGACTGCTTAAAGGTCAACCACTATGCACGTGGGGATACCTGGACACCTTTTGAACAGGAGGTAGGAGGTTTGTGAATTTGTTGGAAATAAGGCGAGAGGATAGACAGACCAATCATTTGGGGGGAAACAAAGGTCCCAGGGAAATAGAAATCCATATACTGATACCCAGCCAGCATTGAAAGTCTGAAGGAAGTATCCCTTACCCCCTGCTGCCCACGTCCTTCCCACTATTCCTCCCTATTCCTACTCCATTTATTCATTCAACTAATATTCATCAAACCCATTACTATGTCCTAGGCTCATTGCTCAGCATTCTTCAAGGCATGCTTTTCCCAAGGGACCTTCATAGATTAATTTCAATCTTCCCCTTCTTCTGATCTGCTTGGCACATACTGTTTGGGTCACACAGTTTGGCATTTGAATATATATTGATTTGAACTGTTTTCTCTTTGCTTCCATTTATATGGATGTGCCTCCTAAATGAGATGGTAAATCTTCCCTAAGCAATTACTAATATCCCATGGATTTCCAACCTCAAGATGTACAAAGCTAAGCACATTGAAGATACTTAATAAGTACTCAATGCACTGAAAAAAATTTTGCATCTCAGAGAAGAGGACCTTTGCAACATCAGGTTAGCATCCCAATGTTACAAGGACACTGGTAACCAAACATGACTGTGACTTACCTGGAAACACATAAATTACATACTTTTTATGATTACCCATAATTATAATTGATAAACGATTTCTAAGTGCTCATGTATGTAAGGGAGCCACTGCATATAAGGCAAAGTTTGTTCCAAAGGAGCTAAGCTGTGCCTTTAACTAGCATAGAGCTATCATAGACAATAAAAAATGACAAACAGATAATGTGAAATGAGCAGACAACACCTTCTATTTATTTATAAAAATATTCATTCAGACATTGGAGAAATCGGGAGCTGATTTATTTAGAAAAATGACTCTTTCCTCTTCGTTTTGCTATTAGGCCCATCTGAACTATTCTTAAAATTACTTCAGGAAGTTAAGATGGAAAGTTTATTTTTGCTTGAAACTTCAGTCAAGGCCAGTTATAGATAATAGAATATACTGAGCTGTTAAATTAAAGAGCACCAAAATTCTTTGGGCAATTTGCTATGAAGATAAATTTATGCTTCTAAATCTCCAGTGTTATATTATTTGATGTGTTTTGTTAATTTGTCAGGTTGACACACTGCATTGAGATTGAAAACAATTTCTTTGGGAGGACATTTCTTTTTGTCAACTTAAAAAAAATGATTCTAGCCTATTCAAATAATACCTTGTCAATGGTTTAAGTCATAAAAATACTGAATGTGAGCATTGTGATCTGATAAGCCACCCTCAGACTTTATGAATGAGGATACAATAATAATTAAATCAAAATATGCAACCAATAAGAGTTTTCTTCAAAAATCTTGCATATCTATCAATGAATCAAAGGAGAAGAAACAAACAAACAATAAATCAAGCTCCTGGAGCATCCTTAGCGGTCTTGTTCAATCATTCCAAGATGCTCTAAACACCTTCTCTTTCCAGCACTTATACCACTCCATGCCAAAAGTTGTTCCCTCTTTTATTTCCAGCTTTATTAAGGAAGGCTTAATAAATATAATTGTATATATGTGAAGTATATAATGTGATGATGTGATATACATATACATCGTGAAATGACTACCAGAAAGTTGTTCTCACTAATGATTTCCTTCCAACCAAGTTTGGCAGTGTTTTCAGTCTCTCTAGCGCCTAGAACCCCACATATCTAATGCAAACATATTTTCAATTCAGGAAATGTAAAAATCTATAAGAAAAATGATAAAAACAATGCCTCTTGTGGGGATAAGGAGCATCAGCATGGCAGAAAAAACACAGACTCTAAAATCAGAAGGCTCTGATTTAGAGTCAAGGTTGACTATGTACTGTCTGTGTGAACTCACTTAACTTTCTGAGCCTCAGTTTCCCCATGAAAGGATATTAATGTCTCAGAGTTCCTAGATTCATAACAGGTTTTCCATTCTGGTTTAACAAGTGAATGAATGACTAATCTTACAGTTCCTCTTAGTCTCTTGTGTTCTGCTTTAGTCTTTCTCTTTTCCTTTTCCTATTTCAACTTACTTCCTTCATACTACTTCCTACTTCCTTTCTTTCTACTCCCAAGAATGCAAGAAGTTTCCTTCCCCGTGGCTTTTCAGTTAAAAATCACTCCTCTCAGTTTCTTTGTTTGCTTCATACGACCCGTCTCCATGTTTCCTTTTCTCACACCAGCCCTCGTGCTTGGAAAAGCCTCCTGCTTCACGCTCCCAAAGCCAACCTCTTCCACTCATTCAAAACCCAACAAAAATCACCCCCTTTGCCGATGCTATGCCCTCAGTAAATAATAACTGATTAAAGTGGTAATGATGAATTCATCCTCAAAGAACATGTATTCTGAGCAATGAAATTTGGAAAGGAAAAGATAGCGAGTCACTGCAACCCACTTAGAAACAGGTGTGAATTCCCTAACCAGCCGTTAACACATTTGCACGACCATAATTACTGCGCTGGCAAATAATACATTGCCATAGAAACATTGTTTCCAAATTGCATATTTATAGATTTTGTTGGTGGCATACGTTGACTATAAAGTAGTTTCCACATGTGAGCTTTGACAATGAGGGATGATAGGAACATTGATTGCGCATCTCCACAGCTGCCCCAGCTTGAAGGGTTTTAAAGGTGCAGCAGGAAATCCCCCATCTCTGTATGTCAGGTTGAGCACAACTGGCATTTCCTTCAATGCTCCCATTTAAAAGTAAAGGAACTGGCTAAATAAAGAACAGATGAATAGTAAATGTAATAAATGAAAAGTCAAAATACAACCAAATCAGGATGAGTCCGACTTCATTTGTAAAATGGGAACGATAAGAATATTTCTCTTGGAAGAGTTTCATTTGCTCAAGTGAGACGTAGCAAATAAAAATAAATAAATAAAAACACTTTACGAATTATAAAGTGCTATGTCAATACCAATTCCAGCTTTTATTCAACATCAGAACAGGTCATCTTCACATAGGACTGTTTTGAGGGCTTTCTTGGTCCCTCTAGAAGCACTTCGGGATATTCGCACTTCCCCATATATTTATGGACAAGGAGAGTTTGGACCCTCAAGGTTGAACTTCAGTTCCAGACCCTGTGAAGAAATAGTTCCCGCTAATAGATAAGATTTTCTCTACCTACTTCATGACTTTCTCTCACTATCTCTAACCTATGAGGAAAAAATGTCATGTGAAAACCTTTGGAAATCACATGTCTAGTTCCTGTTAGGGAAAATCAAAATGGCCAAGTAAAGCAATATAAACTCATGCCCTTGACTAGCATAGCGAAAAAAAACATCAAAGTATAAATTGAACGCTTTCATCTTAAAAACAACAGGATAAAAAAAGAAAAAAGAACCCCTTTTAGATAAGCAAGGAAGCAAACCCCTTTTAGTGACAAGACTGAGTGGCTAAATTCTGATTCAAATAATGACAACAATTTGTGTTTGCCTACCCCTTATAATCACAAAGTATTTCCTTATACTTTATCATAGTTGATCCTTATGTCCACACTATGGAGTAATCAGAAGTGCTGAGTGATAGGGTAAGGTTTTAAAATATGTTCTGGGGTCTTTTTCCTTACCTGTGGACTGGTTTATTTTTCTGCTCTCCTTACCCTGCCAAAGCTCATCATAAGGCTTACTGACCTCAAGGAAGAGAAGTAAATGAACCACGTAGAAGAAAGAAGTTCACAAGATAGGGAAAATGAGGGTATGGTGGAGGAGGAAGATCTTCTTGGGCTGTACCAGGGAGAGAAGAGGTTTACGAGCCACAAAGGAGGGGAGAAGTAGTATAACCTGCGTCTCAGGAAAGTAGTTCATCAACCCCCCTGAACCTGGTCCTCCGAGTGAGAGCAATGGAAAAAGAAGGGAAGGGAGGAGTAGCCCAGATAGCACAAAGGGGCAACAAAGTCAAAGGGACCGTTTGCCCACTTACTATTTAGAAACTGCTTAGCAGGGTACCCTCAAGCTAACATGGCAGGCCCAGCAGAATAAAATGGTGGTATAGTATGTTTGGGCAGGAAAACTCCCCCGTGGCCATCTTAGCTCTTGTGGGACAGGCACACATGCGCGGGATTGTGGGGAATTAGCTGAAAAGTTAAGAGACAAATTGGTCTGGAAAGAGCCACTGAGGCAAGGACTGAGAAACCCCTATAGCAGAGACTATGGGCTGCACAGCCTAGGCAGGGGCTAGATAGGGCATTCCACTAAAATTCCAAAGATCTGCATCAAGAGAGCCCAGGCGAGGCTGACTTAGCTGCAGGGCGGAGGGAGGCCCACTATGCCAAGTGGACAGACCTTCAGGTACACCAGCCACAGACACCTCATCGGCAGAGGCAGCAAGGATAAGAGCAATGCCCAGAGTCACCCACTGCATCTCAGCAGGAGGTCAGTAGGTGCCCACAGAAAGGATGGCGTGAGATTGATTACTCCCCACCGATGCTATGGGAACTGTGGAAATAAAGACTAACTAAATGAGAAAAGCAAATGCCAGGTGTTCAGAGCTTGCTATAGCAAGGGAGTTAGCCACTTTCACCTGGATTTGGGCACAGACTCAACAGCAGGCAAAGAAATCAGAAAGCTTTCTAGTGGCAGAGAGGGAAGTGTTTCACGTGTCCCCTGATTGGAGGCTGTTGGTGTGGGGAAGGTGTAGGTGGGCTAAGTAGAAGCAGGGCATCCTGTGTGATTGTTACAGTGCATATTTGGCTTTCTTTAGTTGGTCCCAAGTTTGAAGTAGGGACAAAAATTAAGGGAGCTGTTCGTTATTAGTCAAGTCCTGGCCATTTGGGGTGGGTAGTTAACAAGAGAGTTCCTGCAAGTCTGACTTGCAACCGGCTGACTTCCTGAGTTGTTCATTGTAGACAAGGGGTTGGTTTTCTAGGCACGTTGCTGCAGGTTGCTGTTGAGAGTTCTATTTTTAATATATGATCTGGTCATTATCTGCCTGTATAGTCAGTCTTTCAGAGCATACAACTGTCCCCTGTCATCTGGATGGTACCTTGGAAAGAAAGGGGAGAGAGGAAACTTGAGAGAAGTGCAACAGCTCTTTGGAGGGTTCAAACTTTGGGTGGTCTGAATGTTTATCCAAAAGAGACTGAGTTAGCTGGGAAAGAGTGTTGTAGACCGGAAGAGATGAATTTATCATTAATGAGAAAGTTTAGCATGCTTTTGTCTGCTAGCAAGAGGACTGAAGAATCCAGAGCAAGATAAAGTTGGATTTGGAAAACAGAGAACCTACATTTTTTGCCCTCCCCATATGTAACGTGCACATTTTGACCCCATTGCTGGTATTGTTGTATATAGTTTACAAATGAGAAATCTAACACTAAGAAATATTCAAGATAATAATGAACATCAAAACCATATATTTCAAGGTGTCAGTTTCTTGGAAACCAATAGGTTCTGCCCAGGACACTTGGACACAGATAGTGACAGTTCTGCCAGCTGAGGGCCAGGTCCTGATACAGATAAACACAAACCCAACAGACTACAGGTTAAGAATATGTAGAAAACACTAACCCATTCCTAAGGAAATGAATTTTTTGATTTCCAGGACTATGACATTTCAGATATTGTAGTCCATTTTTCTCACAAGTCTGCACACATGGCAATTCAAGGGTCCCCATTTTTGACCCAGATAAAGTCATCAAACCTCGAACGTCAAGAGTAAGTACGTTGGGATTGGATAGTATAACTGAGCTAGAGAGTCACTCTGAAGAGCCATAATTGGAACTGGGGGCCAGATCATGCAAGCAGGCCGCTTTAGGCAAGAGTTCTCCATGACTGAGACTCACACAGCCTGAGGACGAAGCTTCCCACAACAGCACCTCCATAACCTCCTCCCCACTCTCCTTTGAAATGCTGCAGCCGAGGCCATGAGAGCAGAGGTTATCTAAGTAAAAGAAAATAAATTGCTTCAGGCTCACTGTGATTAGTTAGAAAATAAAATGAGATTTCATGAAGCACCTTTGTAGTCCAGAACTCCAAATCATTTCTTATTATGAACATAGGGTAATACAAGTTGAACATCAAGTGATTAATGTTCATTTTGAACAGATCTCTGGAATTCTAATTTTTTAAAACCTCTCTTGAAAAGTACTCCACTCTGACAACCACATTCTCAAATGTGCCAGTGCCACCTAAAAAGGCTGTTTTTTCATAAATTCCATATTGATATTACAATAGAGTAGCAGAATGATTTTAAGATTTTTCCCACTTGATAATTGCCCTATTGCTTTGGAAAATAATGACTCTCAATTATGCCAGTGTGAGATGCATTCATTTCATTACATTATCTAAATTTGTATAGATATTACAAGGCTTTATATGGCTCTTGGTAAAGATAAAAAAAATAAAAAGTCTCTATTTCTCTCAGTTATAGTTTTTAATATTAATTTGCACATATAATGACATTTTCATTCATTTTCTTATTCACAACAAAATAAATATCAGTGTGTTGCTATTAAGCATGGTCTTTTTTGTATTTATATTTACAATCACTATTTTTCTTCTTATTTTATCAGGGATAGATGATTATAATAAATAATATTTACCTACTGAATTGTCTCCTGGGTGCCACTTACCATCCTTATTATCTTCATTTTGCAATATGATCCAGGCTCAGAAAGGGTAGATCAGTTGCCCATGATAACACAGTAGTAACTGGTAGACAAGCCAGGTTTGTCTTAACCAGGGCATCTCACTCCCATTCCAGGGCAGCTCTGGTTAGCTTCATATTCACAGCAAGTCAGTGCTTGCCTTCCTCCCCTTCTTTTCTTCTCTTTCCTGAGTTCAGTAGCTTCTCTCCAAGAGCACAGACAATGAACCCAGGAGTTCTGGGTTCTAGTCCTGTACCTTCTACAGATACTGGCTATATGATAGAGGGTACACTAGTCACAGTCATTAACACTAGTTTTGGTGTTAAATAACTCCCTAAATTTCAAGGGCTTAACACAGTAAAAGTGTATGGCTTGCTTCCATCACAGGGTAATGCAGGTAGGGCAGCTCTCCTCCAAGCAGTGACTCAGGGAACCAAGCTGTTGCCTTCTAATGGCTGCAAGGGTGTCCTCTCATCATCCACCTTACAGATGAAGGGGAAGGCGGCGTGTGGATGGAAGGCACTTTGGATGTGTAGCCACTGGCTAGAAGTAGTCACTTTTCATCAGACAGTATGTCCAGCCTAACTGCAAAGGAAGCTGGGAAAATGTAGATGAGCACATGGATGTCAGTGAATATTAGTAGTTTCTGCCACACTGGGCTAGTTCTTTCTGTTTGTTTTTGTTTTTCTAAATCTGTTTAAGTCTATGCTTCCACTTCTATAAAGAAAAGAAGAAGCACTTAGCCTGTGTCAAGCCTATACTCAATGTTTTTAAATGTAATTATATAAATATTAAATTATACTTAATTATATAAATGTGCATATAGACTCTCAGTGGAGATAGAAAGCTACCTTCCTTTAATCTACGAGGAGAAAACTGAAAGGAGAAAATGTGTTTTCCAAACCAAATCTCAATAAAGATACCCAGAAAAGTCATATTAGAACTCATGTAAAATTTTCCTGATTTACATGATGGGAAAAAACTCAGAATCTCAGCAGGAGAATAAGAGAGCCCTGAGAAGGAAAGAGGAAAGGCTGGTACAATGGAGGGGGAAATGTAGGGTGCATGTGCGTAGGTGTGGGGATTTAAGAGATGGAGAAAATAACTTATTTTGTTGTTAACAATATTTTCTCCTCAGAATTAGAAGGCTGAGGGACAATAAATAAGCAAGGAAAACCCATTAATAACTACGGTGTCTCTCTGAAGATACTAATTAGAATTGGTTGTTGTTGTTGTTGTTGTTGTTGTTGTTGTTGTTGAATTTTCTTTTACTTCAGGGACCAGCCATTCATTGACCCAGCTGAAGAGATACTTGTCTCAGCTTCCCAAATATCCCCTCTGATCTGTTTTCTTTCCACTTCGTATTTTATGTGTTCCAGGATTTTGGAATAACTTTATTATTTAACGTTGTTTCGTATCTCAGTTTCTTCTTCTTTCTTTGTACTTCCCAACTCCTAGAACGTAGTCTTCAACTTTCCACCTCTGTAATTGACCTTTCTAATGACAAGCGTGATGTGCACTTCACTTTGATAGAGGTATTGAAATAGTTTTCTGTGGCTGAAGAACATGACATGCATTTCCAACATGTCCACATGATAAACACAGAGTAGCATAAACTCCAGAAAAAATGAGCTCACATTTCAATAGCCTCCCTGTCCCCTTATTGCTATTAGCTTTTTTTGATTGTTTTCTAATTGTTTTGCTTCTTAAGAATAATACCTTTATTTTTTTTGGTGTAATTACATATCCACTATTTAAAAATTACAGTATGCTAAAAATGTAAAACAGAGGGCGCCTGGGTGGCTCAGATGGTTAAGCGTCTGCCTTTGGCTCAGGTCATGATCCCAGGGTCCTGGGATCGAGTCCCGCATCGGGCTCCCGGCTCCTTGGGAGCCTGCTTCTCCCTCTGCTTCTCTCTCTCTCTCTCTCTCCCTCCCTCTCTCTCTCCCTCTGTCTCTCATGAATAAATAAATAAAATCTTAAAAAAAATGTAAAACAGAAAGTTAAAACCACTCAGATTTTACCGACATGATATTGAGACACTTTCCTATTTGTATACTAAATAGAAGCATGAATTGATTTTAAAAAGAGACAGATGGAAATACAGCCTTCTAGTCTACCTGCTACTTTTTAGTCAAAAAGTATTTCATCAACTCTAAAGCATACTCTTTTTTCACATTTTAGCATCTCTAAAATTGGGATATATCTTATAATGGAAAGTGTATTATAAATATCACTGTGGCCAGGCAGCAGTCCTGATGTGATGTCCATTGCTTGGACCTGTATGAACTTGATTGCCATTTCTGATGGCCTAACTGGATAATACAAACTTTCAGAACTCAGGCAGAAAGGAAGATGCGTCTTAGTTGTTGCCTAGCAACTTCTCCTTGATACCTTCTGGTTAAAAAAAAAGACACACATGTCCCCAAGCAAGTGACATGCACTGATTATCTCTCCATTGTAAGTATTCTCAGTGCCTTCTTTGTTTATCCAATATTTTCTAAATTTCATATACTAAAAAAGCATTATTTTTGTATTTAAGGGATAATAAAAATCCATAAATTTTTTTTAAAGAACTCTGGGTCAATGGCATTCTAAATTTTTGCTTCCCAGCTACTCTCTGAATAATGAGCAGTTTTTCTATAATAAAGAAAAGTGGAGGGTGGGTCTGAGACAACTTCTCTCTGTATCTCCAGGGGAAAAAGGTGTTCACAGCAGCCTGGGTTGGGGGGAGGTGGCCCTTTATTGAGGCTTAGGATGAAGACTTCTAACCTCAGGTCTACTGACCTCACTGGGAGGAGTAGAGTATGCTTGCTCTCCGAGAGTCCTGGAAACAAAAAGATATTGTCTCAATGTTCATAGTATTGGGTTAACAGTTTTCCAGATTGGACTGTAAAAAATCCAGTAATATGTTATTTACCAGAGACACATATAAGCAAAAGATACAGAAATTATAAAAGTAAATAATGGAAAAATGTATCAGGTAAATATAAACCAGAAAAATAATCTATAAAACAAACATGTCATAATCAAGTATATTCATCATCATGGTTCATCTGAGAAATGCAAAGCTTGTTTAACCCTAGAAAATCAATCAATGAAATTTACTATAATAATGAAATACAAGACAAAAATCACATATTGCCTCAACAGATTTGGAAAAAGTGTTTGATAGATTTTGACACCTATTTACGTTTAAAAAAATAATTCTCTGAAAGACAAGAATAGAAGGGAACTTCTTCAACTTGATAAAGGATACCAGTAAGCATCATACTTAGCAGAGGCATTTTAAATGCTTTCCTTTTAAAGACCAGGAACAAAGCAAATATGTATTCTATTACAGAAATGGCCTATGTTATGGCCAATGCAAAAGTCAAGAAAAAGAGAGAGAAGGTTCAGTTCTGCATATCATGAAGTAGTTGGAACCCTATGTAAACAACTATAACAGCTGGCCAAAAACTTATAAAACAACTCTTCACAGACATAATCTTTGAGAGAAGGAAAGAACACTAAATTACCATGGAAGTCAGAAGACAATATGATGACATCTTTATTACACTGAAATTTTAAAAACCTGTCAACATACAGTTCTATACTAAGTGAATGTGTCCTTCAAAACTGAAGCCAAAATAAAGATGTTTTTGAACCTATAAACAAACTAACAAAAAATACTCAAAGACTCTGTTGCCAGAAAGTGTGCACACAAGAAATAATACAGGAATATCTTCAGGGTGAAGAAAAATGTTACCAAAGAGAAGCATGTGCTATAAGAAGGTATGAAGAGAGGGGCGCCTGGGTGGCTCAGTCGGTTAAGCGGCTGCCTTCGGCTTAGGTCATAATCCCGGGGTCCTGGGATCAAGCCCCATATCGGGCTCCCTGCTCGGCGGGGAGCCTGCTTCTCCCTCTCCCTCTGCCTGCCTTTCTGCCTACTTGTTCTCTCTCTCTATCTCTCTGCCAAATAAATAAATAAGATCTTTAAAAAAAAAAAAAGAAGGTATGAAGAGTACCTAAAGGGGTGAATATATGGGCAAAGAGAAATAAATATTGACTCTTTGAAACAACAATAATATCTTGTGTGATTTGTAACATATATAAAAGTAGAGCATATAACAAAAATAACACAAGAGAGAGAAGCAGTACTAGAAATTGAACTCTTGTAAACTTCTTTTATTGTTTGAGAAACGGTAAAATACTAAAGAAGACTATAATGAATCAAAGATATGTATTGTAATTTCAAGCACAACCAATAAAATCATAATAACAGATGATATAACCAAAGAGCTAATAGAGGGGAAAATGAAATAATAAAAAAAATCTGTTAAATCCTAAAGCAAGCAAAAAAGGAAAAAATAAATGATACAAAACAGATGAGAAAATAGGAAGCAAATATCAATATGGCAGACATAAACACAATTATATCAGTAATTAGATTAAATGAAAATGGCGCAGACAATACAAGAAGAGCCTAAGTATCTTCTAGTGCTAGAAAGTAAGACATTGCACAAAAAGCAAAAGGATGGAGGAGTGGAAAATTTGAAATGGCCAAATCTGCAGCAATTTGAGAAGCAAAAAAAACATAACCTATATTTTCTCTTTGCCATAAAGCAAGCACTGTGGCTAATGAATCATAGTGCTTTGCCTGATAAGGTGACCCAAACTTTCACTTTTAAAGGGCCTGAAGCTGTTAACAATCCTGTGTCCATTGAGTTGTTGTAGTTTCCACTGGCTTTTTTTTTTTTTAAAGAGCTTTATTGAGATATAATCCATATACCACACAATTCACTCATTTAAAATGTACAATTCAATGGTTTTTGGTATATTCACAGAGATGTACAACAACCACCACAAACAGTTTTAGAACATATCCATCACCCAAAAAAGAAACCTCACACCTGTCAGCAGTCACCACCCCACTTACCCCAAGCCTCCTTACCTAGGTAACTGCTAATATACTTTCTGTAGATTTGCCTATTCTAGACATTTCATATAAATAGAGTCACATATGTGGAGTTTTCTGTGTCTGTCTTCTTTCACTTAGGATAACATTCTCGTTTCATCCATGTTGTAGCATGAATAGTACCCATTCCCTTTTATGCTCACATGCCTGAATACTATTCAGTTCAGTATGGAATATATCAAAATATGCCACATTTTGTTTATCCATTCATCAGTTAACGCACATGTAGTTTGTTTCCACCTTTTGATTACTATGAATAATGCCACTGTGGACATTCATGGACAAATGTCTGTGTGGATCCATTTGCTTTTATCACAGGACATGGGGGGACTATAAAGCCAGACCAGATGATTTCCTGCTTTTATAGACACAGTCCATTTCTATCTCTTTTGCATGATAGCTACCCAATTTCCATTTCATAGTCAGGCTCGATCACCCCAGCTACTATAGTAATTTTTTGGCCTATTTATTCAATGTCAATAAGAGCTCAGAGTGGCCAGGTGGCAGCCTCAACTTCTAGGTCAGATGGAAAAAGAGACTGGCTGATGTCCACCTTATTATTAAAGTCCTTCTCTTCTGAGTTGGTCTTTTGTGAGCATTCACACGTGACCTAAGTATCATCATACTCTGTGCCCATTTGGAGAGGCCAATCCACAGTCTTCTCAAACCTCCTTCTCACTAATGCTTTAATCATTCTAAGTCCCATCGCTTCTCGGCCTTCTGGCTAAGATCAAGTGCATTCTAAGTCCCTACCTACAAAGCCAAACCACAAAGTCACAGACCATGAAATGATGTGAATTTGCACTTCTGTCCTTCAAGAAAAACTTAATCGAATGTGCTACTCATAGTTCTGCCCACTAGGAGAATTTTCCTTCACCATTGTCCTTCAAGGCCATCTGGATATGGCTATCCATCTACTTTCAGGTGGTGCCAACAAATAATACAGAACCATTGGTAACTCAGATCTGAAGTCTTTCTACATTCTAGTTATCATAGGAAACATAGGGACATAGGTGTAAGTTGAAGGTAGCTCAGCAAGAGCAGGTACTTTGCAAACTGCTGATGGCTATTAGGATCTTCTTGAGCTCACTTAGAAATACGACTTTCATTTGATAATTGAGGATTGCTGAGCATGCATAATTTTATGAGTTGGTGGGTCAGATAATATCCCTTCAGGATGGGCAGCTTGGGTCACATGATAACTTGGTAGTCCATGGTTAAGCATTAAGGCCAGTGACAAAGTCAGAAGCTATTTTAAAAGAGTAGCTATCTGCAAGTGATGACACAGATTTACTCCCAAATCCTAAAGATCTACACTGTAATTCACCTATTAGGGCCTGTCAGCAGTTGAAACAGCATCTCTATCTGCTACAGGTGCTTTAAGCACGATGGAATCTGCTAGCTCATATGTCCTGAGTGACAGATCAACTTTCACAGCAGACTGGATATTTTATAGAACCTACTACTTATCCTGGGCAATGCTAAAAAAATGGAAACCTTCTGGACACTTGGTAAATGGATCAGAGTAACATACTCAGATGACATAGATATTATATTGCCTTTATGATCCAAAGAGACCCACTAAGGTTCAGGTCTCTTTTTTACTAGTAGGAGAGTCTGAATGCAGCACTTTGTTCTTCACCTTGGAAAAATATTTCAACATGACCTTCAGGAGAGGTTAGAACAATATTTTAGGTTTTGCTAGGTACATATAGTTTCTGTAACATATTCTTTGTTTTTCTTAAATAATCATTTAAAAATGTAAAAAAAAAAATACTCTTAGCTTACCGGCTGTATAAAAGCAGACCATGGACCAGCTTTGGACTGCAAGTCATAGTTTGGGAACCTGCCTTAGGCCACCAGGACACTAATAATTTCTCTGAGGTGGCAAACCTCTGGACTTTTGTGAGATTTATTTTACACCTTTAGGCACGCAAGTGTCTTACCAAGGCATCTAGAATTCTTGTCACTTCCTACTCACCAGAGCCCCAACACATGATGTCCTATGAAATGGAGAGATGATGGAGGTCCCTACAGACTCAGTTATGACATAAGGCTTGGAAGTTGAGCATATTTGCAACTGGAGTCATCACATGATAAGGTTTATGGTAAGTCACAATAATTTTCCAAGATCCATCCATCTTCTATACAGGCCAAATAATGAGTTGATGGGCATCAGCACCCCTACAGCCTTCAAGTCCTCAACAGTGGCACTAATCTCTGAAGCCCCCCCCCCAAGAATGCAATCTTGCTTTTGATTCATTATTTTGGAAGATGAATAATTATAATGGCTTTTGTTTTCCTATCATAATAGCCACTCTACTAAGGTCATGGAATCAGTGTAGAGACTGCCACTTGCTAAGCTTGTCAATTCCATCTGTGCATTCTAAAATTGAGAAATACCATAGGCTATGTTCAGTGGGCTCCTTGTGAGACGAACCTAAGCCAAGATTGCATTGCTCACCTAACATTCAGAATCCCCTACTTGCCTGGTAGACCACATAGCACAGAGATCTCCAAGAATTTGTGTCAGTTCAGAGCCAATGTTGAGTAATCCCTGAAGAGTCTGATTATTTTTCCCCCCCAAATGCAAAACCACCATGGCAAATGGCCACAAGTCCCTTAGGAGACAGCTAAGAGGAAAACGTAGCATAAATTTTGGCTATGTAGTTGGGTTCCTCCTCAAGGAGACTTGGCCTCCCTTCATTTAGAGGACCTTGGATTTGTCAACTGGCTTAGGTCCTGGAATTGATTGAAGAACCACAATTTTCTTTAGTGATTCAAGTCAGAGTTCCATATACCAGATCTAGAGCTTCTGGCTTATATAAATCAAGTAAGACCATATTAAGTTGTCTATTGTGCATTAAGTTGTATCCCCAAAAATGTATATTGAAGTCCTAACATCTGATACCTATGAATGTGACTTTATTTGGAAATAGGGCTGTTGCAGATGTAATTAAGATTTAAATTAAGTAGAAGTCATACCGGAATAGGGCAGGCCCTTAATCAAATATGACTGACATTAAAAAAAAAATGAAGAGACAAAGACACAGGGAGAATGCCATGTGATGACATAGCCAGAGACTGGAGATGTGTCAACAAACCAAAGAATGACAATAATTGCCAGCAATACCAGAAGCTAAGACAAAGGCATAGAACAGATTCTCCTTTCGAGCTTTCAGAGAACATGGCACTGCCTGTACCTTGATTTCAGACTTCTAGCCTTCAGAACTATGAGAGAATAAACTTCTGTTGCTTAAAGCCACCTAGACTGTGATACTTTGTTATAGCAGCCTTCAGAAACTAATACACTTTCCAGCAATTTAGGATGCAGGACATCATAAGTGAGTGGCCAGTGCTGACATTCACTGTGGGTAAGCATATTGTGATGATTGTTTTTATTTGCTATCCATTATGGTAACCAGCTCATCTTATTTTTAATGATTAATTGTTGTCTCTTGGCTCCTACCGACCAGAATTCCATCATTTCCACTGAATTCAGGAATGAAAAGATCTCTTTTGCACTGTGGAAATCATGGACAAAGTTAACAGTGACAATCTGACAGACATCAGAAACCAAGACGGAATTATTAAATAGATTATACAAAGAATTTCGACAAATCATCAAGACAAAGGTAGGTAATCAAATAGAAGTTGGCTACTGTGCAGAGATGTAGAAATTGTGGCTAGAAATGTAGAAATGTTTATCAATAGTCATCAGAGAAATGTAAATTAATATAATGACAGATTCCTTTATACCCATGAGATCAGAAAAAAACTAGAATGTCTACTGAAGGAGGTCATCAAGAAGACACTGCCATTTGACCTTTGAGCTGGACCCAGGAGACTGGTGGCTCCCCAACCCCTCCCTTGTTCTTGGAATGTGTTCTGCTTGCCTTCCCTGTTTTCAGAAGCTGCTCCAAGGATACAACCTTGAGATAAAAATGTGGTGTTAAAGCTATCTGGATGATGTAAGTGACTGAACCCAGTCAAGGCCTCTCTGTATAAATTTTTAAGATTCTGTGGGTGGGTGCTGAGATCTACTCATCTTGTGGCCACCCAAGACAAGCCTCATATTAAGTTCCCTTGCTTATTAAACCTACCAGCTGACAATCTGGAGCAGTCTGCCTCTTTCTTCGGTCTCTCCCTGCCCTGTGGGTACAGGGGCCTGTTTGCAAATCAACAGCGTCACGTGGCACCAAGCATTGGTAAGGATATGAGACAAGAAGAATTCTGATGGATTATCATTAGGAGTATAAGTAGGTTCAGCCACTCAGAACCTAGATATATCCTATATCTTAGTATTCCTGTCTCAGAGAAACTATCCCACAAACCCATGGAGGGACATACATGAATATTCTTAATATAGCATTACTTATGAAAGTAGGGAGCTGGAGGCAACCTAGATATCTATCATTAGGGAAATATTTAAATAATTTTTTTAGGAGTAGAATGAAATTGTGGATGCATGCTGTGCAATATGGCACAGAAAGTCTTGTTGAATTTTCTGGCCAAATAGATCATTGCCTGAACTTTTCACTCCATATCTCTACTACTCCCTTGGTCCAGGTGATCTTTATTCCTTCTAAGATGACTGCGACAGCCTGCAAATGATCTCCATATTCTACTTTTGGAAATTCCTATTTTTTAACATGGTAGGAAAAAATGACCTTAAAATGTGTCAGTATTCCTGGATAAGAACACATCTTCCCGTTGATTCAACTTTTGTGTTACATTCTCAAATAAGATTTTATAGTTTGGTTTTTTTTCTTTGTTTTGTTTTGTTTTTGTTTTTACTTATGTAATCATGTTTCGATTCTATAAAGGTTTATTGCTTACGGATCCTGCATTTAGTCAGTTCTCTAGGCACTGAAGTACAAGAGTGAATAAGACAAACAAAGCTTCTACCCCCACGGAAGGGACATTCCAGTAAGAGTTTTAGATAATAAGAATGCAACAAATAAATGTAAAATATAAGGTTAGGGAGCCATCTGTGCTTTGAAGAAATATAGTATGGGCTTAGAGAATATGAGAAGTAGGCAAGGCAATTGCTATTCCTAAAGATCTATACTTTCCTGTTCATTTTTATTTCTAGCTATTTTATATTTTTTCACTATTATTTACGGAGAAAACAGAGTGCAGAGAGCAAAATATTTCTTCAAAAACTATCAGTGTCACTGTCCTAAAGATACACTAATTATGTCAGTAGCTAAAAAAGGGAAAATTCAGAGAACAAAAATAAACTCGAAGATATTAAAGATTCTGATAGCAGAAATACAAACCCCTACAAAAATGTTAAAATATAATCTCTAAGAAACTATAGTAAAAAGATGAAGAGATGGAAACAGAACATAGCGGATCAGCACAATCAGGGCAACATAAGGATAAAAGATTCCAGAAGAGAGAACAGTTATCAAATAATAATAATAATAACAGTCATTATTATTATTAATACAATGCTCAAAATGCGGCATGTGATTTTCTAAATTTAATGAGCCAAGTGCATGACACAATGGTTGGAAAAATATCTTACACTAAGTTACATAAGTATGAAATTTCAGAACATTGGAGGCACATACAAATTTCCAGGAGCATTCAGGGTGGGTTAGGATAGAACCAGTTCACATGGTATAAATGCATTGAAGGATTTTTTACTTTTGGCAGAGAATTTGGGAACAATTGAGTAACAGACTCATAGAAAACTCAAGAAGAGAAATACAACTACAACAAAGAAAATGTTCAAATTATTAGAAGTAAATTGCATCGTAGTACATTACATGAGTTAGCCATAAGCAATATCCAGTTATAAAAATATAAATATTAAATATTTAATTAACAAGTTAAACTAACAAAGCTAACTAGCAAAAGTTACTTGAATATTTAATATGAATATGCTCTAACTGTGGAGAGGCTGGGGTGAAGGAAGGTGCAAAGGTGTGGGCTGGTGGAGAAAGAGTAAGTCCTTGTTGTCAACAGCGGGCTATCAATAGGTATTATTTAAAACTCAAAAAGTGATGCAAACTTGTAAAATAAAAGCAGAGAAGGGCAGGTTGGAACCCAACATCATCTTTTTCTTTTTCCCCTTACTTTCGCCTATCTCCTCCCCACTGACAAAGAATCTGGTTTGAAGGTAAATGACAGAAAGTAACTGCAGATATAATCCTGATTTTTGCTCCTCTTCTTTTGTTTGGATTTTGAAAGTGAGGAAACTCTCACTTTAGCTTTCCTTCCACATTTTCAATTCCTCTCTCTATTTATCATGACTTTGATAATGATGTCTTCTCTCTGAAAAGAAAATAGAACCTTTTCTCAATTATTTTTCATATACCTCTACATGCACATTTGTGGCTTCATGAGAAACATAAATTATCTCAATATCATATCATATCTATAAAATCAACATTATAATCTGTCTCTTGCCAGATTGTTAAAAGCAATCTTAACAAGATTCTAGAACAATGCCCAGGAAGTTTACAATCAGTGGTGGTTGTTGCTAGTTATAGTAGCACTAACCAGTCCTTGTTTTACTTGCCCTGTTGCCAAAACTGAGTCATGTCACTGTGTGTATAAAATGTAATCGATGGACACAATATGCCTTGGACAGCATATGCACTCAGTAAATATTTGTTGAATGAATAAACCAATATATATGGGAATGAGTGCTTTGTGCCAGAGGATTTTTCTATAAAATTGACTGTTCTATTTACAGTGAAGTGATCTTTCTGGTTAGATTTTTCCCCAGAGAATTCTATTTTTATTTTAATTGAAGAGTGGTTATAAAGCTAATAGACTATTTGCATTTGCAGGAAACTATTCCCACCTCCCATCAACCCCATACCCCAAGGAGCAATCAATGTTTAGAGGTTTCCACCCATACCAGTGGTTTAAAAGAAGTAAAGTCCAAGATTAATGCATATAGCTTGTCAGATGCGTACTTAGACTTTTTAAAATGAATCCAACTCTGGCAAGATTAATGTATATAGCTTGTCAGATATGTACTTAGCCATTTTTTAATGAATCCAACTCAGGCAAGTCAGTAATTAATGCCATAAAATTCAGCCCAACAGAAACTCAGTTGAAAAATGAGAACAACATAATAGAGAATTCTAATGAAAGAGTGGCTATCCAAGGTTGCTATTTTTAAAAACTAATTCAAAGCACTTTGTCACTTACATGAAAGCAAAGATAGAGGCATGTTGAATTGTACATAAACATAAAACTTTTCCTTATGTCTTTAGAACCATATTCAATATGGACATAGTAGATGCATATGATGCTTAAGAAAAGTGCTAAAATGTATTTTGAGGGCAGGATATCAAAATGAGACAAAGAAAGTGAAGAAAAATAAGTAAATGTGTAAGTCTACAAGCATAGCACTTTTACGTATTTAGAGTATAAAAATATTCTATGTATTTTATTAAAACAATTATCTAAACAGTTATAAGAAAAACATGCTAATAGTGGACTTAGAAGAAAACCTTTATGAATTACAAATGTATTAATTTCTTAAATTTTTTTCTCCATTAGGCAAAAAACAAAAACACAACAATGACGACAACAACAACAACAACAAGCCTGATAAGGGAAGAAATAGACTACCACTAATTTAAAATTTGATAATCCCACAGACATACTCATCACAAAAAAGTCATCCTTTATCTAACAGTGTGATGTCAACTACAATAAACATATGTAGGACACAGAAATTTTAACCTACAAAAGAGAATTATTTTAAACCAAATTTAGACTAATTGATAAGCAAGTAAAATGAACATGAATTGCTATGGTTCAAATACTAATACTTTAAGAAATCAATTATTTTACATTTCAGTAACATTCTCCTTCTAGTCACTTATAACTGTGTGTTACAACTGTGTATGTGTGTTGTAGTATTTCTATGTGTATCACTGAACAAGTTTACAACAACAAATGAGGGTATTAAGGGATTTAGAATTAAATCTCGATGCAAAAATTTTCATATGAAAAAGCACAACTGGCTATCATTGGCTTGATGCTTATTTTACACAATATTTCCCAGATTCTGGTACATTAAAACAGCTTTGGTTCCAACTTGGAATTTTCTAGTTCCATATTAAATTTTTGTAAGTAATATTTGTAAGTCTTCCTCCAAAAATAAAAAAAGAATATAACCATGACTCTATCAACATATTTGGCTTTCTGACCTTGCCAGTGAAGATTATATTAGTATTTCTAAGCATATTTTGCAGTATGTTTCAGTCCACGCACTTCAGTAGCTTTTCTTTTTACTACATAATCAAGTTGAATTTGAAAAAGGCAATATTCAGATCTTTCTTTAATATGACCTTATTTTATTCATCCCCTAGAACAAGCCACTGTCAGAAACAGACTCATCTGATTGCCCTCACTCTCATGCATACACATCATATACCCCCTCTTCACCTGCTAGGCCTAGTGGTCAATGCTCAGCCAGGGTGGTGTTCTGCCCTATGGTTTTCCAATAACGATGACTAGCACTGATCTCTCCCTTGTCTTGGAGAACTTACAAGTCCTATGTTGTCCACTGATTGGTGATTTACTGTCTTTATTATTATACACACACACACACACACACACACACACACATTCTTACATTTATAAAGTTTTCTCAATCAGATTATAAGCTACCAAAATAGATTAATTTGGATTTCAGCTTCTCCTGGGTCTTGTATTTATTAAAAACAACAACCACAACAGCTGTATCAACACTGCTGTTAATTTTCCATCTTGATAAATATAATAATGCTTCTCCCTGATAAAAACTCTTTATTTGCTGATAGATTGTTTCTGGTAGCCAGATTAGAGGTGGGAAAAAATTAGAAACCAGGGAAGGAAATAGAAAGCTCTAGTGAGTGGATGGGAATGTCAGTTTGGCTTGAGGGCCTTGAATTAAATTTATTCATTCATCAAACATTTATTTAATGCCTCCTAAGAATCAGGCACTGTGGTGTATTCAAAGGTGAAATATCTGTACCTGCCTGTAAGGAGTTCACATACTCACATTCTCTAGGGTGAGACAGCAAGAAATTAATATGTATAACCTCATGGGATAAGCACTATAATATGTGTTTGCATAGAGTGTGATAGGAGCTTAAAAGAAAGGAAGCAAAATGAGTCTGACTGGGAGAAAGTATCTCAAAGCAGGATTCCTGGAGGTGACTTTTGAGCTGGGTCTTAAGGAGAGTAATAGTAAGTTAGTGTCATAGGGGAAGGTCATTTAATACAAAGAGAGGATCATGTGAGCAAGAAGAGAGGCAAGAAAATATGGGGTATAGTCAGGGAATCACAAGTAGTTCAGTACAGCCGAAGAGTGGAGTCCCTACGGGAGAGGTGGAGGAAAAAAGTAGGAGCAGAGTGAGACAGAGGCCAAATCATTGTATACCACGGCCCCTAGACGTGATCCTGTGGAGGATAGGGAGCCATGGGAAGGTTTTTAAACAGGGCAATGGTGTGATCATATTTGCATCTAAGAAAGATCACTTTGACAGCTGTGCCAAGGATAGATGGGAGGGGAGGAGTCCGAAGACAGGGAGATAATTTAATATTATAAAAGAGAAATGATAAAGGGTTGAACAGGCTAGAGGAGCAGTGGAGACAGAGAGGAGGGAGCCAATTTAAGTAACAGGAGAGGGCATGAAATGAATAGCACTCAGGGATATTGTTGTGGAACATTTTTGTTGTGGTGGTAGCACTTGACTACCACAGCGGTGGTTGGAGTGATGGAACAGATGATATTGCATTCTATCAAGAGAGAAACTTAGGAGGAGAATGGAGGGGGAAAGGTATGAGGACATATTAAATTTGCAATGTCAAGGTTGGGATGGTCATTTAGCAATTCATTAGGATGTAAGTGTCCTGAGGATGAGAGAGAAACTTGGGCTAGATTTATCAGCGTGTGTAGGGCAGCTAAAGCCAAAGATGTGAATGAGATTTCTCAGGAAGAGTAGAAAGAATGGAGAGAAGAGGACTGAGAACAAAGCCTGGATGATCTCATCATGTATTTTGTGGTTGTTCAGCAGAGTGTAAGATCAACTTACTGTGATTACAATTTGGGGCTGAGGTGACGGTTCCAAAGTTGGCCAGAGTTTGTGTAATTTAGATTACACAATTACACCAATTCCTATTGGTGCCAATGGAGGGAAAATAGAGGCTTCCTTATTGGCTTGACCAGATGTATGGCAAAAGGGAAAGAAGGAGGGATAGGGTTTAAAAGCTGTCAGTCAAACATGGAGTTTGACTTCATTACACTTTCAACCTATTGAACTCCATCCTGGCCCTGGGCCACATCAGGACTCAGATATTTACATGACAGAAATAAGCTTCAAACTTATTTATACCATGGTATTTGGGAAGTTCTTTGTTACAGCAATCTAAGCTCTACCCGGCCTGATACAGTGAGTGATGTCATGAAGCTGTAAGAAGTAACATCCTCAAAACACATGTAAGAGGGATGAAGATATGTTAGCCACAGGGAAGGCGACAAAAAACGAGAAGGTTCTACATTGTTGTCATAAAGAAAGAAAGAGGAGAGAGGGAGTGAAGGAGGGAGGGAGGGAGGAAGGAAGGAAGGAAGTATGGAAGGAAGGAAGGAAGGATGGAAGGAAGGAAGGA
>NW_027397069.1:63157738-63207282 GCF_003265705.2 Callorhinus ursinus
GGAAGGAAGGAAGGAAGGAAGGAAGGATGGAAGGAAGGAAGGAAGAGAGGGAGGGAGAGAGGGACAGAGGGAGGGAAGGAAGAAAGACAGAAGAAAGAAAGAGGGAGAAGTTTTCCTAAAGAGGTGGAAGTCTGCGAGAAAGCCGGGCCCCCTCTTGCTGTCCTAGCCCTGACACGAGCTATGGACCTGACACATAGGGAAAAGAGAGAACCCTCTCTTCAAAAGGATGGCAAGAAAGATGAATCCTTTGAAAGAATGATAGTTTACACTTATACAAAGTAGTTGAAGGGAGAACTTTGTGAGAGGTATGAGCTAAAATGGTGTGTTTACAATAGATGAGAGTTTCCCTGGGGCAGAACAGATTTAGTGTAAGAAGATGAATCAGGGAGGAAGCAAGGCGTGAGCGGGTAAAGAACGGAAGGGAGTGGCATTCTCCGCCCTGGATGAAAATGACAGGAAGGGGAAAGAGGGGACTGAGTGTACTTCTGGTTCGTTACGAGTCATTGACGTAAACTTTGATGTTAAGTAACACTTGGACTTGAATCTGTACGTGGCGGGGAAGTGACAGCATTTGAGGAGAGAGGTATGATCAGACGGAGCTTTTAGAAAATCTAGTCTAAGAATAAACAGAAAAGGTGAAAAATTCGAGGTAGGTAAAGTAGTCAGGAGACAGAACTAATGAATTTCACTTGGTTGAGGTGTTATAATTTGTATAAAATGTACAAATTCAATTGGTAGAAAATTGAAATTCTTCCTCCGGGCTTCTGAAGCACTTGTTTCTACCTTAATTATAGCCCTTAACTACTTTGTATTATGCTTTTTCTGTTTTCACATTTGCCTTCCTTAGGTCCTGGGAGCCCTTTCGGAACAGCGCGGTCTTTGTCACACCTGTGTCCCCGGGGGGCCTGAGCTTGACAAAGGAAGGCATTCAGCAACATGTTTGTAGGTGAATAAATGAGGTTACTGGACTATTTAAGACATATGGTGACTAGGCCTCCTACCAGAAGAGTGACAGCCGGAGTGGAGGGAAAGGACGGCAGAGGCATTTCAAAGAAACAGTATCAGGACATGGTGAATGAATGAAGACAAGAGAAAGCTGAGCACAAATACCCTGTCCACACTGAAAGACAAGTCGGGGATACAGCAGGCACAGATTCATGCGACTGGAGACCACAGGTACAGGCTAACCTACCCCTGCCCAGGAACCTCGCCACCGCCTCTCATTTCAGCTGAGATTTGTTGCGGCCTGAGGGTGGCATGGAGGGTTGGAGAGGTGGGGGGATCAGGGAGAGCAAGACATGGTTTCCTATTATATGATACAAGAAGAATCATAATGTAAATTCAAAGGTACGCAGTCAACTGAAAGCCCAGAAATAAAAGACAAGGTTCTAGATACAGATTAGTATAGGAAGCTGGACTAAGCTACTGATGCTCTGGTAATACTTTTAGGGATATTTCTTATTCCAAGGTCTCTGAGGTTTGAACTAAAGCCTTTCTAATATGCAAAAAAATATTTTGTCAACATCATCACTTATACACAATGCCTTCAAAGAGCATAGGTATGGAACATCCTATGTGTAAGTGAATGGACATTTTGTGACTAAACTACTTCAAGGAATTGAAACAATACAATCAACTGTCTAGGTCTCAACTAAAGCAGAAACAAAGGCAAGGAATATGGCTATAGACTTAATGAACTGAATATCAAAGCATTCCAAAAGAACATAGGATCAATGAAATTTATAGAATGATCAATAGCAATATAACAAATATGCTGACAATAAAAAAAAACCTGATACTTTGTATCAGAGGGGAAAATCTATTAATACAGTGTTCTAAAAAGACAAAGATAAGACACATCAAGGAGCGCCTGAGTGGCTCAGTCGTTAAGCGTCTGCCTTGGGCTCAGGTCATTGTCCCAGGGCCCTGGAATCGAGCCCCGCATCAGGCTCCCTGCTCGGCCAGGAAGCCCGCTTCTCCCTCTCCCACTTCCCCTGCTTGTGTTCCCTCTCTCTCTGTGTGTCTCTCTGTCAAATAAATAAATAAAATCCTAAAAAAAAGAAAGGCCACATCAAGATATTTCCTCGAAGTTATTTTATTCATTCCTAAGAAAAAGGCTATCCATAAAGACAGACACCACACTTCCTCCGACCAAGTGGCTGGCACATAGGAGGAAGATATACTGAATGTTTCTGAATTAGATCGAGTTGGTAAAAACAATGATGCTAGGCATGACATAGTGATCATGGGTTTATTTCCACTCTTGGAAGTCGGTGCATTACGGCTGAGATATATCTGTTCTATACAGTGGCCCAAAGGAGAGATGATCAGCTCAGCCAAACACTGACCACAGTAAAGGCAGCTCTCCACAGGGGAGGCTCAAGTTTCCCTGTTTTGCCTAGACATGCTGTATTATGCAAAGTCAAATTATAGGTGTTTCCAGGGTGCTCACTCTACCTGTCTATTCAAACACAGCCTGGCCATCAGTTTTACCCACAAACGTCCTTAGTCAAGGACAACTGGGGTCCCAAGGAATGTTGAGAAACTGCTTGAGAAGGTGAATATCACTTTTGTGATGGGGCCATCTCTCATCATCTCAGAGAAAGGACAATGTTACTGAGGGTTGCTTTATAGGCTTTTATTTTGACCCAAAGCTTGTTTCCAGATACCAATATATTACCTATCAATGATCTTAGTGAGATGAATGCCTATCAGTTATCTGAATGTATCTTAATACATTCAACCCAGATCTGCTTACTTTAACTTATGGACAATGGACAGAAATTAGTTGGAAAGAATTAGCATGACAAATGAGCATCTACACTGATAAGAAGGCTACTAGCACAAAATATGTAGGCAATTGGACAGAAATTACTCTTTCCCATTTTATTGCTGTAAACAAGCTTGTTTTACAGCCACTAAATCACACAAATATCAACCCATTTTTACCTATCTTCTGAAATTAAAGAAAATCATAAAATAACAGACTTCTATAAAAATGAAATCATAAAATAACAAAGACTTCTATAAAGATAGCTGAAACAATGAAATGTGTTTCAGTGTGTTTTCCCTGCCCCAGTTAATGTAAATGTGTATAAGGAAAATTGTATCATGTGTATGCATCACTTCTAGTAAGAATACTGGGTCAAAAGTAATTGGGTTTCATTTCTATCACATATTAGAACATATAAGGTGTCTGTGGGCTTCACCAGCCACAGTTTGTCTATTCTAATCAGGTTTCCTTCTGAAACCAGTTCCCTGGGGAGAGAAGGGCTGCTCAGGGCTGAGCCAGAGCTCCCGAGGGACAGCCAAAATGGAAACCCTCACATCAGCAGTCTAAACACTAATCCAACCTCCCATGAAGAATAATATTTTGACTTAACTCGTTCAAAGAAATAATCCCAAGGTTCTGCATGTGTTTCCTGGGCTTTTCAATGAAAGGAAGGTTATAGTTAGGACATTTAATTTAAATGTGGAGGAGGAGAAACCACTATTAATTTCGCCTGCCAAAAAATCAATACCTGTTTTAACCTTTCTCTCCCTTTCTTTCTCACTCCCTCTCTGGCTTAAGAAATAAACTCCATGTTTATTCTCTCCCAGGATTCATGGGCTTGTTTGAGAACTTAGGAAAGTCAGTCAACAGCAGACTTTAGGAAAATTCTCTGAACCAGGAGGCCTTCAGAATTCAAGCCTTCATCAAGTACTTCTACTTGTCACCTTCAAATCCTATTTTCTTGTCCCAATCACCTACAATTACCAGCGAACTGGTCACTATTGGAATGTAAGTTCTCAGAATTCAAAGTGTTTACAGTTTTCTGATGGGACATCAATTTCTCCAACAGAATGCATTTGAGGATGTCTATAAATAGGAGCTCACTGCACCCCAGGCTGTTATTTCCAGTGGGGGAAGAACAATAACCTGAATATGGGGAAGAGAAGGATGCACTCAAAGAGTACTTCCCATTGAGACCTGTAATCTCAGAATTTGGGTCACAGAGACGGCATCACACACTTCTCGCTTTCGCTTTGGCCCTCTAAGGTTTTAAAAGGCTGTTTCTTGAAGCATTGTCAGCATTAAGACATTTATCTCCTCCAAGATCCTTGCAAATGGTAATAAAATTGTTTTCATTTCATTTAAGGAGACAAGCCAAGTTTTTATTACATTCAGAAAGGCTGCAGTCCAGCTGTTTGGACACCAACGGCACATTAATGTAATGACAAGCAAAGTCAGATGGAGCTGGCTTAGAAGACTAGACCTTTTATCCAGTTACTGGATGCCAGTCTATCTCCGTTCTAGAATCTCATTAAGAATGGTTTTTGCATCTTAATCTGTTTCTGATCCAGGCTAAGGTCATGGAGAGCTCCCTTCATCTCTGCTTCTTCAGGCCAAGCTTCTGCTAAACTAAGAACATCTCCCATCTCTTTGCACATGTGTGGGGAGCTCATATTCTTGGATTCTTGTTTGATCATCAGTTCTCCTAAACCCAAGTGCCATCATTTCCCTTCCAGAAGAGGCAGAAAGTACCTTGCATTGTGTACCAATAGTTTGTCTCCTATCCCACTGCATAGAAGTATCTGGTGATTTGTAAGAATAGCACATAATCTAAAGAATGGCATAAATACACATCTATGCATATATATGCATGAACCATCTTCACGAGGATACATAAGAAATGGATGATAAGGGGTTTCTTCTGGGGAAGGGAGCCGTGACATTCAGGATAACTGGGTAGAATGGAGACCTACTTCATACTGTCTTCTCTTGTGCAATGTTGGAGTCTTTTTACAATGTGTTTTCCTATTCAAAGAAAAATGTATTTAACGTTCAGAGGAATAAAACAGCATAGAAAAAAATGCATGGGATAAAACAGTGTATGCATTATGCTATATTTGGATAAACAAAAGGATCTGTGTACATACGTGAAAAATTTCTAGAAGGATACACAAGAAACTGGATATTAGTTAACTCTAAAGAATGGGACTGGTGTTCTGAAATGGGTGAAAGATACTTTTATCCTTAAAATTTGTAATTATAAAGGAAAATTTACATATATGAAAGGCGGGTGGATTAGGGAAAAGAAGACATGAATTCCAATGTAGCAATTCCTAAGGAGCATGTGCTCTTAAACTGAGGTGTTATTTAAATAACCAAAGCTTCCATCCCAACACACACACACACACACACACACACACACCAAAAAAGCCAGACACAAACATCACTGGCTTGACTATGATTTTATATCTTATCAGTCAGAATGAGCTGTCCAAGGAGCACGCCTAGTTTATCACACATCTGAGCCATTTTTCAAACTTTTGTATCATTAACAATGTGTCAAACACAATCTGCTACATTGTCAAGACTACATGAGAGAAACATAATTGTGGTTTCCAATTCCTATATCCGGAATTTATGCAACGTGTGTCCTTTTAAGACACCCCTGAAGTTTGATTAAAAGAGAGGCGCATTTGCAGGCCCGAAATTAGAGTTACCTGGAGAAAGTAGATTAAAAAAAATAAACATATCCCTACCATTTTGATCTCTCTTCCTGGGAACTAGGGACAGTGACTGGGAGGATACTCCTTTCGACTGCCCCTGTTCTGTTTTCCTCACAAGAGAACCACCCAAGTTTTCATGGGCATGTCAAACCTCACTGAAGAATGAATTAGGGAATTCCAATCTGTGTGTGATTGTGTGCTGGGGCTGGGGGTGAGGAGAAATCTTCATGTCACATTTGCTTTGTGTTTTGTTAGAAGTAAGAGCAACAACAAAGGTAGTATGGGTAGCCATGAACAACCTCCGCCAAGATAATCAGTTTAGTGTTTAAAATGTACATGTATGTTTTATCTTCCTACCGCCAAAGCATATCAAATCACTCTCTCTGGGGGGAAAGCCTCAAATCTATATTTAGAACAAGTTCCCCAGGCAAGACTTAGGTATATAATTGTTAGAGAATCAGGGATCTAAGAAAGAAAGGCAATAATAGCACTCTGGCTGACAATGATGGAATGCTTTCTATTTTCCAGTTACTGTCGCCACCTTCCTGTAAGCCACCTTCATTACTCACCTCAGCATCTCATCCGGTGTCCCTGAGTCTGCTTTTACTGCCCCCCCACACACACCAACCGGAGTCTTTTAAGAGATAAATCATTTTGTGCGACTCCACTCCTCAAGGTCTTCTAATGGCCTTTCATCTCATTCTGAATAAAGTCCAGATTTGTCCCATGGCCTTCATAGTCCCACATGAACTGGCCTCTCTAACTCCTGTAACTGTCACCCTCTGCCTCCTTCACTCTGCTCCAGCAACTCTGATTTCCATTCTTTCCCTTGGGGACATAAAAGGATACTTTCACCTCCAGTTCTTTGCATTTATTATTCCCTTTGTTTGGGAAACTCTTCCTTGAGTGATACACAGGGCTCACTATTCACTTAATTGAATATTCATTCAAACATTCTCTCTTTAGAGAGGCTATCTGTGGCAAGCAGCCTCTAAGATGGTGTCCAAAGATTCCCACCTCCTGCTATTTCTAACCTTGTATAATCCCCTCCCCTTGAATATGCTTTTAGCCAATAGAATATGGCAACATTTAGGGGATGTCACTCCTACAGTTAGAATACAAAGATTACTTCCATCTTGCCAGGAGACTCTCTTTTGCTGCCTTTGATGAAACAGCTGCTATGTTGCAGAGTCCCAGGTGGCAAGTAACTAAGGGCAGCTTCCAGCCAATAGTCAGCAACAATCCAAAAGCTGTTGAGGAACTAAATCCTGTCAACAACCAGGTAAGTGAGCTTGGAAGTAGATCTTTCCCCAAGCCTTGGAGTGAGACCCCATCCCTTACAGAAATCTTGACTGCACCCTTGTAAGGGATCCTGAAGCTAAACCATGCTCAGATCCTTGAGCTACAGAAACTTTGAGATAATAATGTATGTTGTTTTAAGCTATTAACTTTAGGGGTAATTTTTTACTCAGCAATAGATAGCTAATACAATTCCTTGATTACCTTTTATGTAATAGAATCTACCCATTCATCCTCTGTCTCCTTGTCTTGCTTTGTGCTTTATTTCTTCTTAGTTCATATCATCACCTAGCATGTGCTCACTCCCCCCTACTACATATATGAATTTTTGTCTGTCTCTGCCTCCTGGGATATTACGTGCTTTCACCTGTTATTATATGTCCAGGACCTAGAAGAGTACTTGGCGCATTATAAAATCTCAATAAATATTTACTGAATTAGTGAATTACTCATTGAATTCTTCCAACAAATGCATTATATATGGATGTTACTTTCTATTTTTTGATGAGTAAAAAGATACTTGAAGATTTTAAGAACTTGTCAAGATATGATAGAGGTAGTAGAGGTAGGATTTGAATACAGTCTGTCCGACTTGACTTTCTCCATTATAACAATGTTTCCCAAACTGGGGGTCCACAAACTCCTAAGGGTTTCAGACTACTCAGGCATTAATTCTTTTTAAGATTTTATTTTTAAGTAATCTCTACACCCAACATGGGGCTCAAACCTACAATCCCAAGATCAAGAGTCGCATACTCCACCCACTGAGCCAGCCAGGCACCCCAGGCATTAAATTTCTTAATTAAAAAATTAATTTGTAATGATAACCTGGAAATTTAAGCATATTCCGTGTCATCTGGGTGGCCACCATTTTACATATCTTGAGTCATCAGTGTTGAAGTGTGCGTATATGATTAGGTTGGCTCTATTGTTGGTCATCATATCCTTCCTGATTGCCTGTCTGTAGGCTGCGAGCTCTAGCATCAGATGCAAAGGGAATAGCCATACAGAGACTGCTTGACTAGCTCCCACAATTGCAGAAGTCAAATCCCAGTAACAAATCCCTTAATACATTGGTTCTGTTTTTCTGATTGAATCCTGAATGGTACACTAGCTCAATATGTATCAAAATAAGGCTGTAAAGTGGGCAAATGCAACCGGTAAAATTTGATGGTAACTTGCCTGGAATTTCAGCTGAAGGATAGCTTAGCAAAAGAGCTCATTGCTAAGTAGCTATCAACATCTTGTGCCAGAATTTGCCTCTCAGCCTCTGCTTTTCTCAACCTCTGCCTCCTTCCCTATTTTACTCCATATCCTGCTCCCTTCTTTCTCAAGGGCCAGAGTGAGCCTGTTTTGGAATGGTTTCTTCCCCAAACAGGAAGCATGGAAAAATCTAAAAACGAGTCAAGGCCAGGAGCTGATGGTTAGGGATACACTGTTGACAGGACAGAGTGACAACCAGAAAAACAGCCTTCTTCTCGGTTCTGCCACAGCTGCAGCCCTGGCATCTCTGTGAGTCTGAACTTACCACCTCTACAGCTCTTACAACCCTACGCAAGCACTCATATGGCAACAATCACAGTATTTCCTATGCATGGACTCATTTCCCAAAAGTCTGATGCTCTCATTTCAGAGATATATATTCACAAAGGAAATATTTTGTTTGTTTCCTTCAACACAGGAGAAAAGCTATACTTGTGAATCAGAGTGGTCACATCAGGAATGCTCTGGACATAACTTTAAAATTGATTCCACCACTTTGAGAAACAACAGACAGAAATGGCCTTTTGAAAGAGCAAATGCACATTTTAAATGTCATCAAGCCAGGATGTTTCTTACTGCCCTAGTTTTTTAATCCACACCTAAGTAATCCAAACCTAACTTTTAGAAGACTTGGTCCTCTTCTTCCAGACAGGAGTAGCTGGGCAACATGTGGATTCTATTTTGCAGATGGCATAGTCCTGCTTGGGTGAGAACAGCCCAGTTAATATATTTTTTTCATTCGAAGTCCAAAATTAGTATTTTGGTTAGTCTCTTTATTATCTATATGAGTCTCACTTGAAAAACATATTCTAAAGATTAACTCTGTATTTTGTCACTTTGCTAAAGTCCAAGTAGCTTCAATTTTTTTCTTTAACCATTTTCCTTGTTAACTTTTTTCCAGAAAAATAATTACAACTACCTATGGAACACCTACTATGTGCCATGCTCCATGTTAAGAGTTTAACCAGTTATTCTACTTATCCTCACATTGGTTTGGTGAAGTAAGTGTTATTGTCTCTGACTGGCACCAGGTCGCACAGCTGGTAGGAGCTTCCTCAACCTCAAGTCACCTGACTCCACAGTCTGTAATCATGACCCCTTCTCTGAATCTACGAACTCTGGTTACTTACTATGTGTTGCAGAACTTCAAGGCCTTCATTAGTATTTGAGCAGAACTAACACTGTGTTTTATAAAATTTGGTTTTGACCCTACCTGCAAATATCCTCTGGTAGTCTGGCCACGCTAGTATGGTCTTCCATATGGCAAGAATTTTATTTTGAAAGTTTTTAAAATTTAAGTTGTGACCCTTTCTTCTTAATTGCAAATTCTGTCACCCTGTGTAAAACTCTCCCAAACACTGTAATTCAGGAAACATGTATCTACCAGCCTGCCTGTGGGTTGTGACTCAGTAGGTTCTCATCTTCCAACTATCCGAGGAGGTCACATGGAAGCCCTCTTCATGGTGAGTACTCTATTGGCTATATCTTTGGAAAAATCAAACAGACTTCAAATTTCTTATAGGGACAAACCTCAGTCTATAACTCTCAATATCCTAAAATCCTGATAGCATTCTGCTCACTTCTTTTACTTCTAAAGATAGATTTTGTTAAACTTGGCCCCTTCTTCAAATTTCCAGCTCTCTCTCAGTAAAGATTGGCAAATGGAGATCATCTTACAAGTCAAATCCAATAGATAGCCAGCCAAGAGGAAGATCCTGAAGTTTTATGTGGGTTCAGGAACAAAGAGCATAGGAATAAATGGAGGAGCTCTATTCGAAACACAGGGAACCAGCATGGTGGCCCAGGTGCCATGTATCTGCTCACCCTACCCTGTTTACACAGATTCTACCTGTGAAAACCCTGTATCTCAGGTCAAGGCCTAGTAATGTAATCAGAACAAAGGAAGCAATATCGACCAGCATCAACACAAGGATGTAGTTTGTTGATTTGTTGTTGATTATATTTTTAGAGAATTTTAGTCAGGATGACTTCCATTTTATTGTCTTCAATGTTTCTCACAGGAGGGTAACTTTTGAAGCATTTTCTAAAATATAGGAAAATGTGAGTTGCTTTTAGACTTGTTCTGAGATTAATCCAAAACTGGTAACATGATAGCTAACTGCATTATATACCAGCCCAAATCTATTATACTTTGTATCAAACGTGATGGGAATTTTACTAAAACTCATAAAAGCAACTGTGGGATTTGAGGAGATGATATATACATATGGAGACAAATACTGTGTAGATACTAAACAAACTCTTCTCTATCCTTGAAGATTTTACACCTTGACCATGGTTTCTAGACCTTTATAATTCATCATGGTTGTGACTTTATGTGAAAATGACCAGTTACAAAGAAATATTTTCAGTGGTATTGCTTTAATCTCCAACTTAATGCAAAATTATCTTTCTTGAAGACATGAGACTTTCTCCACTTCTCAATCAAGCGAATTCCCAAAATGCTTGGGTTTTTTTCCCAGAGTACACTGCTGTTCCCGTATGTCAAGACTTCTAGGGAAGCAGGCAAATTGAACACAAAGTCTATCTTCACCACCTTTGAAATTGCATTTAGAATTAAAGTTAAGGGGTGCCTGGGTGGCTCAGTGGGTCAAGCATCCAACTCTTGGTTTCAGCTCAGTTCAAAATCTCAGGGTCGTGAGATTGAGTTCCACATCAGGCTGCACACTCAGTGGGGAGTCTGCTTCCCATCCTTTCTTCCTCTGCTCCTCCCCCTGCTTGTGCACACACACACACACACACACACTCTCTCTCTCTCTCTCAAATAAATAAATAAATCTTAAATAAATAAATAAATAAATGTGAAGAAACAAAGAAGCAGAAAACCTGCAAAGATGAAGAGAGCAGGAACAGAGACTACACAAATGAGATAAAATAAAATCTAGAAACTGAAAGATAGATTATGAGTGGTGACTGACTTCTAATATCTGAGAAAAGTACAATCTACGTCTGAAGTAGGGGAAACTAACAAGAAGCAAATTGATGTTCACCTTATAGCCCTTTGGAATGCTCTGGATATGGCAGAAATAAGTTCTTAAAAGGGCAGTTGCACGGGGCTGCAACAGGAGGATGAGTTGAAGGACTAGCTACATTTTAAAAGGGAAAATTGACCTTTTCTGTTGCAATTATGTCTTTCCAAGTACAACTGAAGCCTAGAGGTTTACTCTCTGGAGAATTAAACCTAAAAGGATCTGGTATTGCTCATAAGAGATACAGCTGAGGGCAAAGATGGGGGACTGTACTAAAGACAGGGAAGTTATGTGAATGTCAACATACTGAGATCTGAGACTTTCAGCAACCTTCATTCATCAGCTTCCAGAAAGCTAGAGGCTGGCTTTTTATGTCCCTTAGGCAATAAACTGAGAAAACTGATCTGTCCAGGGGAAAGGACCTACAGAGATACAAAAATTGAAGGTCCTGCAATAAAATAGCTGGGCCACAACCAATCATTCTATATTCAAGCTCAGTTGTTCACAAGGTGTTCCCATAAACACAAACTTCCAAGTAACATTTTTTATATGACTCCTACAAAGAACAAAGCCAATTAAAAAGAAAAAGAAATTCAAGACAACAAATAGAACAGAAAAAAAATTTTAAGCCATAATATTCTCAGAAATTTAAGAGAAGAATTTACATTCTTTTTGGTTTTTTTAAGATTTGATTTATTTATTTGAGAGAGAGAGAGAGAGCGCGTGTGCGCATGAGTTAGAGGGAGAGGCCGAGGGACAGGTGAGAGAGAATCCCAAGCAGACTCCCCACTGAGCATGGAGCCCCGTGATGGGCTAGATCCAAGGATCTTCAGATTATGACCTGAGCCGAAATCAAGAGTTAGCTGCTTAATACACAGCCACCCAGGCACCCTGAGAAGAAATTGCATCCTGGAAAGAATTTTTTTAGAAGAATTATTCAGATAATAGTAAAGAGTTCTTGAAAAACAAAAATATAATGCAAAAATTCAATGGAAGAGTTGAAAGCTGCATTTTAATAAATACCCCAGAAAGAAAAAAACTCACAAAGAGATACAAAATACAGGGGGAAACAATGTTAGTGGATCAGGACTTCCAGTATTAGACTAATAACAACTCCAGAAGGGACAAAGAGTGAAAACAGAGGGAAGAAAAGGATTAAACAAATATTTCAAGAAAATTCCTCAGGATTGAATAACAAATATCCAAACTGAAAATGCTAAGAATAATAAAATAAAAAAGATTTGTCTTCCTGAAAAGTCATGTCTATATGAAATTTCACAATATTAAAGACAAGAATAAAATGCTAAACGCTCCCAGAGGAAAATAAACATTGGTCACATTTAAAGAGTCATGAATAGGGGCGCCTGGGTGACTCAGTCGTTAAGCATCTGCCTTTGGCTCAGGTCATGATCCCAGGGTCCTGGGATCCAGCCCTGCGTCGGGCTCTCTGATCGGCGGGAAGCCTGCTTCTCCCTCTCCCACTCCCCCTGCTTGTGTTCCCTCTCTTGCTGTGTCTCTCTCTGTCAAATAAATAAATTAAATCTTTAAAAAAATAAAAATAAAAAAATAAGGAGTCCTGAATAAAAATGACATTGTACTCCCCAAAAGCAGCAAAGGAAATTAGAAGACAATGGAGCAAGGCCTTCATAATTCTGGGGAAAAAAATTATTTCCAACATAGAATTATGTGTCTGGGAAAACTATCAATCAAGGTTGTAGGTAATATGAAAATATTTTGAGACCTTTCATATTTCAAAAATTTTACTTTTGGAGCATCTTACCTTACGGAGTTACTAGAGTAAGAACTCCATGAAAATAAGGGAGGAATCTAAAAAAAGAGAAAAGTGGCTTTCAGGATACAGTCAGTCTAACACAGAAGAAAGAAGGGAGTGCCAGTGATAATAGTGTGTAGTAAGCCTAAGAAACAGCCATTACAAACTGATGCAGAACAGAGGACTCCAGCATTATGTTTCTAAGAAAAAAAATAATACACACACATACATACACACACAATGGAGAATTATTTTACCTGTTGCACTGAACCCACTAAGGGAAGACTTACACTTCTGGCAAAAGTGAAATACTCCTAAGGCATTTGGGAAAAAAAAAAAAAAAAAAGGAAGAAAGAAAGAAAGAAAGAAAGGGAAAAAAGGAGGTAACTATCATCCACAGGAAAATCAGAAAGTTCTACAAGAAGGGAAATATAATCATGGATACCATGTGACCAAGGTCTGACTAATAAAATAACTTAACGGAATTTGTGAGATAGCCATATGGGGAGGATAAGAGAATAATGAATACTTGGGGGAGGGGGAAGGGAGTACATATAACAGCTAAATCTAACCACAGAGGAAAGTGAATGAATAATATCCAGAGCTAAACATCAAGAAATAGAATAATCCAGTAATTTTTTATATGTAACAAATACCAGGAGAATCTAAAAAGTTGAAAGTTGTAGGCTCTGAGAAATGGAAATTAGTCACCATGAGGGGCAAGACCAGGAGCCCATGTTTTTCATGTTAAATTCTGTAATACTATTTCTCTTTAAATTATGTACATGTATAAATTGGATAGAAAGAAAGCACTGTCTCTTTCAAATTAGTGTATGAGCTATCAGGCAAATAATTATCTTTTGCAATAGCCTAACTTAGTAGTGAGCATTTTTACATTTCTAGTAAAAAACTCCTTCCAGCTTTATTTTTAAATTTCTGCTGGAGTCCAAGTCCCCCTCGTCAAAATTAACTTGAAAACTAAGATAATTATCAAAGAGGAAAGACTGCTTTTTCCCCCTGAAGAATAATTAAGTGCTTCGATTGTCTTATCCACTTTGCCTTTGCAAAATTCATCGTAGAATGATAACTAAAGCTAGCATATGGAAAGACAACTTCTCCTGGGAAAATTTGACAATCACAGAAGTGAATTTGGGGCCCAAATTCTCAGGATAATTGCCTCAATACTCCTCTCTAAGAGAAAGACCTGTCCTTTGACAAAGAACAGTAGCAGTGGAGTAATGAATATAAACCTTCTCTTCATTAAATCCACTCCTGTTTGGTGATTGAGGTCAAGCAACCAAGACAATGAGGGGAAGAAGGACAGGCTCCCCTTAAGTCATTGTGCAAGTTGAAATCTTTTTTAAGGATTTGTCTTCTAATTTATTCAATTCGTCTGGGATAAATGCTTGCCACAAAAAGGAAGCAAGCTACCAGGTGGGAAATTAAGGCTGACTAGTGACTGCATAATTATCTCTGTAGAGGACATGATAACCTATACAGATAACCTCTCTCAATCTTTGTGATGACCTCTACTTTTAGGTTAACCCACATGATTTTTCAGTAAGAGTCCATATAACTAAAATCTTTGTAGAAATGAGAACAAACGAATGTTTGAAACTAATTTGCATATCAATGTAGTTTACTCTGTTTTCAAAATGCTGAGTCTTAAAAAATCTATTATTTCTTTCTGGTCTATAATTACCAAATGATTGTATTCATCACTCTTACAGCAATTTTCAAAGAGGTCTCATTACAAAGAAAAGTGTCCAATTTCCCAATTTCTTTTTTTATTATTAGAAAATCTCTCTTTACAAAACACTATCTAATACAAATTTCTGGTAGATAAATGTTACATTGAGCCTTTTCAAAATTATTTTCTTTTTATTTCTTCAGACATCTGAAGCGCCTGCGGGAGCTCAGCAACTTCCCCCAGGAGTTCGTGGGGGAGGCCTCTCACTACCTGGTGCGCCAGGTGTTCAACAGCCTCCAGGAGATGTTCTCCGGCACTCGGGCCATCCAGCACTGGCTGACGGAGAGCGCCCGGCTCATCGCCCACACGGGCTCCGCCGTGGAATGGGTCACACCCCTGGGCATCCCCATCATCCAGCCCTACCACCAGGACTCCAAGGTGTTGATCAGCGGTGGGATCCAGAGCCTCACCTTCAGCCAGAGTGGGGACACCAGCCAGAAGCCTAACACACTGAAGCAGAAGAATGGCTTCCCCCCCACCTTCATCCACTCGCTGGATTCTTCGCATATGATGCTCACAGCTCTGCACTGCTACAGGAAAGGCCTGACCTTTGTCTCTGTACACGACTGCTTCTGGACCCACGCGGCTGAGGTGGAGGTCATGAACCAGGTGTGCCGGGAGCAGTTTGTCCGCCTGCATAGCCAGCCCATCCTGCACAACCTGTCCAGGTTCCTGGTGAAGCGATTCTGTTCCGGCACCAGGTCCCCCAAGCACTCCAAGAACGTGTGGATTGGCAAGCTGCAGGACACGCTGAAGTCCGTGCCGAAGACAGGGGCCTTCGACCTGGAGCAGGTGAAGCACTCCACTTACTTCTTCAGCTGACACAGCGGTCCCCAGCCAGGTCTCCAGCCAGGCGCAGGGGGCAGTGTGTACCGGAGTGTAAATAAAGCTTTTTTGCCACCAAAAAAAAAAAAAAAATTAATTTTTTTTGTCACATTAATGTGACACCCTATAGGCAATAGGAAATATTGAAGACATCAAAAACAATGCCTGATGGGTCCCAGAATGTAATGCTGTCTTTCAGATTCAAAGGCGATACTAATGATGTGTGTATATGCAGTTTAAAAGACCAATACACAGGCAAGAGCATTTCTCCTCACACTCTGTCCACATGAAAGCAGAGCTTTGATTCATAGTTGCAAACATGGTTTGCTGAGCCCACAGGTGTTTGAGAGTAAGCTACTTAGACTCCATTCAGCCTGAAGCCTTTGTTCAGAGGTATCTCCTTCATCCTCACAGATGCTTTATCTGTTAGCCACTGCTATTTCTCAGCAGTCCACAGCTGTGCTACATTGTTTAAAACTGAGCCTCAGGGCTTCCTTAAACTGTTTATTCTGTCTTCCTTGATTGAGGTGGTGGTACTTGCCTCACTGCCCAGGAGCTGCTCAGTCGTGCTGCTGCCACTCACTCTGAATCATCTCCAGATGTGCCATGTCGGGAGACTGGCTGTGTGCCATGACTGGTATTTTCCTAGTGATGAGCAGAAGTTGCACTGGTGAAATTATGCAAGAGACCAGGCTTGCAGGCTTCTTGCAATCTTTTAAGTGTTTTTTTTTTTTTTTTTTTTGATATTATTACTCTTTTTCCCCTGAGCCAAGCCTAGAGTCTATTGCTGTATTGGCACCACATTGGCATTCTTGATACAGTATTTGTATTTTGTTTTCCTAGCAATCAAGGGAGTGTTGGATTTTGTGCTACAAAAGCAGACAATTTTTCCTTTTAGCTTGCTGTGAAAAATCCTTGAATGTTGTGGGTCTTGTGTGAGCTACCCTAGTAGAGAATGTTGGTCTTTTAAGGTCCACTGTAGATCCATTTGTAACTTAAGTCATGAAGTCACCCATGATCACATCATGGGTGTGGGGGCCTTATAAGAACCACCCAGAAAGGCAGGACAAAGATATTTTTGTTTGCTCATGTTCATGGGTACTCTCATGAGTTACTCTATTCCAGAATCTCACTCTCCATGGTTTTCTACATTCTATATCCTCTCCATGGGCAATTCCATCATATAACAATATGCTAAGAAATTTCTTTTTTTATTTTTCATGAAAGCTAAAACTTTGGGCACCAGTGACCATGAGATACTTACTTCCCCACAACTCAATAAAGGATGTATTCAACTAGAACCCACGTGCACCATAACCTAAAAGTCACAGATTCTTAATAACTTTGAAAAATACATGAGAATGTCTCAAAGTTACAGCATTAAAAAAAAAAAATTCCACAGCCACATAGACCAGCCTTGTACTTATATTGAGTTACTGTGCCAGAAAAGTATTACAAATCAAAATAATGAAAATAAAAATTATTTTTGTAACAGCATTACTGAGATATAATTCATGAACTATACAATTTATCCATTTAAATATGTACAATTCAATAATTTTTTAAATCAGCAATTTTTAATATAGTCAGAGTTGTGCAGTCATTACCACAATTAATTTTAGAACTTTTCCATCAACCAAAAAGAAACCCCATATGCTCTGTCACCCTCATGCCTTCTATACCCTCCCTATAAGCCCTAAACAACCACTAATCCACTTTCAGTCTTTATAGGTTTCTTTATAGATTTGCCTAATCTGGACATTTCATATAAATGGAATAATATAATATGTGGTCTTTTGTGACTGGCTTCTTTCACTTCACATAATGTTTTCAAGTTTTATCCATGTTGTAGCATGTGTCAATACTGCTCTTCTTTTAATGGTTGAGTAATATTCCATCACATGAATATGCTACTTTCATTTATCCATTCATCAATTCATAGATACTGGGTTGTTTCCACCATTTGGCTATTACGAATAATGTTGCTTAGAACATTCGTGAACAAGTTTTTGCATAGACGTGTTTTCATTAGTCTTAGGTATATACCTAGGAGTGGAATTTCTGGGTCAAATGGCAATTCTATGTTTAACTTCTTGAAAAAGTGCTAGACTGTTTTCCAAAGTGGCTGTATAATTTTACATTCTCACCAGCAGTGCACGAGGGCCCTAATTTCTTCAGATCTTCATCAACACTTCTTATTACTTCTCTTTTTGATTATAGACTTCCTCATGGATGTGAAATGGTATTTCATTGTAGTTTTGTTTTTTTAATTTTTTGTTTGTTGTTTCGTTGGTTGGTTAGTTGGTTGGTTTGACAATCCTATACATTATGCAGTGCTCACCATGATAAACATAGTTACCCTTGGTCATCATACAAAGTTATTACAATATTATTGACTGTATTCCCTATGCTGTACTTTTCATCTCTGTGTCTTACTAATTTTATAACTGGAAGTTTGTACCTCTTAATTATTGTGGTTTTGGTGTGCATTTTCCTAATGACAAATGATGTTGAGCCTCTTTATGTGGACCTATTGGCCATTTGTTTATCTTCTTTGGGGAAATGTCATTCAGATCCTTTGTGCATTTGTTAACTGGGTTGTCTTTTTTTTTTTTTTTTTCAGTTGTAAGAGTTCTTTGTATATTTTATCAAATCAAATATGATTTTCAAATATATCCTATTCTCTGTCTTGTCTTTTCACTTTCTTGATATTGTACTTCAAAGTATAAAAGTTTTTAATTTTAAGTTCAATTTATCTATAATTTTTTTGTTGTTGTTGCTTGTGCTTTTGGTGTCATATATAGGAATCCATTGACAAATCCGAGGCCCTAAAGATGTAGTTCTGTTTTCTTCTGAAGGTTCTATAGCTTTAGCTTTTATGTTTAGGAAATTGATTCATTTTGAATTAATTTTTATGTATGACATGAAGTAAAAGTCCAACCGATTTCATTCATCTGTATGTGGATATCTTCTTGTCCCAATACCATTTGTTGAAATCAAATAACATTGAAAAAAAATAGCATCTAATTTTCTCATAGAAAAAAAAATACTGTAAAAAGGTTAAAACCCTGGTAAGGACCAGGCATTCAAATTCAGTTTGGCATGATCATAATCCTGAGTTTAATCACCAACTTTATATAAAACATACAGACTTGTTAGTATAATTTATTATAAATATTTCATTTAAACGCTGGGCAACATAGCTACCATGTTCAATCTCATAAAGTATTTAATAGGCTACAATGTCATAATGTATTCTATAGGAGCTCTTTCTCTTTTTGTATTTAGTGCTTTAATTTTATTATAATAAATCAGTTAATTGAAAGAAAGCTTTATGGATGTCCTGGGATGATGAAACTTTCAAAGATAGCTTTTAAGAGGAAAATATTGGAAAACATTTATTTGAAACCCCTGAATGGCTTTATATGAAAATGAAGTAACAATATGTATTTGCCTGGCCTGTTTTCTTCATTATACATTTCCCAGCAGAAAGTGGGTATCAGAGATCAAGCAACTGTGGTGGCCTCAAAATATAGAGTTCATTTGCTTTGTTTGAGTTGCTACCAAATATCGCATGTTCTCTCCTTGTGTCATCATGTCATACAAACTTATATTGGCTAGTCCTTATATGTGCTAAAATTTCTATCATTTACTAACTATATTATTATATTCCAAAGTTAAGGGCTTCAAAACTTTGGCCTAAATTATAACCAAACAGGAAGACACTAAATTTCTGGATTTAATACTAAACTTAAAATATTAAGTTTTTCCTTCTTACCCATAATACCTACATGTTGTTTTGAAATTCACAACAGCACTAGAGTTCATTACCTTCCCAATATGAGCAATTTTTTGTTTTGCTTTGTCTTATTGCACTTAAGTCTAAGGCTCAAAACAGCCATTTGTGATCCAATGATTCTTTGTTATTTTATATATAATTTATATCTTGTCCATCCATTGCCTAATTTTTAGATAATACATTACGGTATTGTTAGCCCACTAAATACAACTTTGTAACATTGAGCTTGGTAACTATGTTGCCCAGTGTTTACTTCTTAAAAAATTATACCAAGTTATATAACAAAAGAACAAATCATTAATTTATCAACTTTACTGAGGTTAAAATTTACGAATGCATAGATTTTAACTACAGATTTTTTTTTTTTAACTTTCAGATTCTTTGAGAACAGTGACTTGGTTATTGGTTGCTTGAGTTCCAGGTTATAAGAGTGTTCCTTTCCCTTTTGGGGCGGGGAAGGAGTGGTGAACGTCCTGAGTTGTGCTTGTCTTCATATTTTCGACCAGTGGTTCCCATACTTCAGTGAGCATTTAAATTTAGGTGTAGAATGTTAAGAGTTTTCACAAATGTAAATATTCACTGACAAATGTAACCACCAGCACAATTAAAGTGTAGATTTTCATCAGTTCGATGGTTTCCTCAAGTCCCTTTGCAAACTCCACTCCCACACCTGGCCCTAGAGTACCACTGATGTGCTTTCTGTCCCTATAGGCTAGTTTTGCCTTTTCTAGGATTTAATATCAATGGAATCAGACAATATGTACTTTTTTGTGTCTGACTTCTTTAACTCAGCAAAATGTTTTTGAGATCTGTACTTGTTGAGTGCATGAGTACTTTGTTCCTTTTTATTGCTGAGTAGTATTCCATTGTATGGATATACCAAATTTGTTGATCCCCTCACCTGCTGCTGGGCATCTGAGTCATTTCTAGTTTGGGGCTATAATAAATAAAAGTGTTATAATATTTGTGTATAAGTCCTTGTGTGGATATATTTTCATTCCTCCTAGGAAAATACTCAGGAGTGGGATTGCTGGGCCATATGGTAACTGTATATTTAACTTTATTAAAAACAAAAACAAAAAACTCTGCCAAAATCTTTTCCAAAGTAGTTGTATCATTTTACATTCCCACCAGTAGTATGAGTTCCAATTGTTTCACATTGTGGGCTCTAGAGACAATGTCTCTGTGCTTCTGCAAAATTGGGACTAAAAAGATGAGATCCTGAGCTAAAAACCAGCTTTGGGAAGTTAACTTAAAACTATTCAGTAATGAGAGAACTCCAGAGAGAATGGTCTAACTCTGGTTTGTGTGTTTACATTTAAGGGAAAATAAGGCCTAAGATTTTGAAGACCTCTCTAGATAATAAAAGCTTGAGACAAAGGGGCTTATCTGGTCATTGAACAGAATAATTTGCAGTTCAAAAAGTTAGAATGAGAACCCAGGATTCTTTCCACCCATCTCTAAGGAGAAAAGGCTTTTCTCTCACTCCTTCTGGGATCAAAGGAAGGGATAGCTGACTTTATCCTGTAAATAGGCAGAGAAAAATCTATGTTTATCCATCCTTTGCCTGTGAAGTGTGGGACCACTTGTATAGGGAATTTTTCCATCTGGCTTTCATTGTATTGCAACAGCAGTAATCAATGAGACAAGGAGGCCTGGTGCAGTTATTATTATTATTATTATTATATATTTATATATATAATTATTACATAATTATATAATTATTATATGAAGAACTAAACAAACCTGTCTTCTGATCCAGAACACTGTGTGTGTGTGTGCAAGAAAAAATTAATGATGATTAATATTCAAAACTCAACCTATATCCTCACCAAACTTGCTATTATCAAGATTTTCAACTTTAGTCATACCAGTGGATGTGTAGTAGCATCTCATTCTGGTTTTTATTTACATTTCCTTAATGACTAGTGATACTGAGCATCTTTTCCTGTGCTTATTAGGCATTTATGTATCTCCTCTTGTGTCATTTCTGTTAAAATCTTTTGTCTCTTTCTGTTGGGTTGTTTACTTCTTATAACTGAGTTGTGAGAGTTCTTTATATATTCAAGATATGTGTCCTTTGTCATATGTGTGTGCATTGTGAATATTTTCTCCCAGTCTGTGACTTGCCTTTCCATTTGTCTTAATAGCATCATTTGGACAGTATTCTGATAAGATAAACTGATAAGAATAAGAATGAACATATATACCAATGAAACAAAATTGAGCCCAGAAGTAGACCTACACCTTCTTTGGTCATAGATTTTTAATAATGATGCCAAAGTAATTCCATGGGGGAAAACAGTAGACTTTTCAACAAATGATGGTGGAACAACTGGATATATATATATCCCCAAGATATATATCTATATATAGATATGAGATATAGGTATATATCTTATAGCACACCATGCATAGAAATCAATTCAGAATACCTGCTAATAGAGTTAAAGCCATGAAACCTCTATAAGGAAATAAGAGAAAATCTTCACAAGCTTTGGCTAAGCTAAGATTTTCTTAGATAGGACACAAAAAGCACAAAGCAGTACATTTTAAAAACAAACACATACTAAGTCCATGAAGAAACTAGACTGTTATTTTCTCCAATTATAACATCTTACACATTTGAATGAATATTTCCCATAAGATAAATCATCCCATTGCTGGTAGATGACTGGAGGGTCTATTGGACAAGGGAAGAGCATGCGGCTACATGTTGGCTAAATTGAGATTACTTTTCTGCCTTACGCATAGGCTGAGGGTAGGGGTTGTACTCCAAGGAACTAGAGGTTTTGATCCTGATGTTTGGTTTTAGTCTACTTTTTAACTACACTCATTACTTCCTCCTTTCTCTGGGGTAATGGTTTGCTTTAGGGTTGGCCTAGTTTCCATTAGACTTTAAACATGTCCTAATTAATTTTCTCAGATGTAGTTATACTGAGATTGTTCTCCAGTGTGACTTCCAAGGAATGCTGTAGTTGTGAGAGGAGGTGGCATGGCCTTGCTAAGAGGGAGGTAAATGACAGCATTGAGCACCAGCTCAATTATTATCAAGAAGAGATTATCAAGAACGGGCACCTGTGTGGCTCAGGCAGTTAAGAATCCAACTCTTGATTTTGGCTCAGGTCATGATCTCAGGGTCCTGGGATTGAGCCCCACATCAGGCTCTCTGATCAGCTTGAGATTCTCCCTCTCTCTCTCCCTCTGCCCCTCCCTCCCTCATGCATGTGCACATGCTCTCTAAATTAATTGATTAATTGACTGATTGATTGATTGATAAAAGGAAGAGACTATCAAGAAGATGCCCCATCACACAATTAATTGAAGGTTGCTGTTGAGGAAACATTATCATCAATATTCTTTCCCCTTTTCCTTATACGCATTTTATTTATTTTTATTTTATTTTAAAGATTTTATTTATGTATTTGTGAGAGAGAGATGGAGAGAGAGGGAGCAAAGCAAGGGGAGGGGCAGGCAGAGGGAGAAGCAGGCTCCCCACTGAGCAGGGAGTCCGAAGTGGGACTCGATCCCAGGATCCTGGGATCATGACCTGAGCCAAAGGCAGATGCTTAACTGACTGAGCCACCCAGGCGCCCCACCTTACACACATTTTTTAAAAATGCTTTCATTTTCATTATGAAATGTTACAGATATGCAGACAAGTACTAAAAAACAATCTCATAGTACCTTTGTACCTACATGCTACTTTGAACAGATCTATTGAAATTGTGGTTGTTTCCTCCCATTCAGAGGCTTTGGTATTCTGCTCACTCACTGGGCTCATAAGATTTCTTAATTTCCAAAGCTGAATACAATTTGTTCTCCCAGCTTTCTTCTTGGTTGTTTCCAGCACAGAGGTCTGTGATCCCGTTTCTCTCCACACTGAATTTGAATATCTCCTAGTCATTGGCTGTAAACACTCCTATCTCTTTCACATTTGAAACCAATAACTCTTATAAGTAAATAGTAGTACAAGTATTTAAAAAAAAAAACACGAAAGTTGTAAAAAGGAAGATATGTTGAGGGAATCCAGCGTGCAATACATTAAAAATGAGAGAAAACCCTGGTGCAGATTGATGCAGCCAGAAGAAGAGATAGCATGATTAATAAAGAACGGACTACCCCTTAATTTTCTTGTCTCAATACAGATTTATAAAATTTTAAGCTAGATTCTGTAACTCATTTCCAGGAAAAAGGAAAAAGCACAACAGAAATTGCTTTGCAAGCTAACTCTGCTAAGCTCTGCCTGTTACCTTTCATCTCTTTAAATCTGAAGCTCTTTGCATAGACACTTTGGAGTTTTAGAAATCAAAGAACCAAAAGGGAAATCCACCATCTGAAAAAGCACTATGCCTTTTTACATTTGCTTTGTCCCTACACTAGTAGGAAATACATCAGTCTCTTACAGTATACATTTTACTCCTAGTTTTGTGCCTGGGCAATTTTAGAAAGTATATAAACTCTTTCAGACTTAATACTAGTCAAAGATTGTGTATTTGTAACTAAAGAATGTAACAGATGCATGAAATATCCAAGAGAACAAATAATGTAAAAATACAAAAAGTATTGAGTAACAGAGAATGGGAAGATTTTTCTGTCATGTCTATCTACATAGGAAAATTAACAGACTTAAAGAAGAAAAAGGAACTATGATAGAATTCTAAGGATACTCCGCAATGAATCATATTCTTGTAAAATCCCCTCCCCTTGAATTTGGGAAAATCTGTAACTTGCTTCTAGCCAATATAAAATGGCAGGGGTTTTACCATGGTCACTCCATAACTTTTTACCTTTATGTAAGACTCTTTCTCAGTAGACCAGAGCCAGAACTGCTCTTGTTGCCTCTGAAGAAATCAGCTGCCATGTTGCAAGAGGTCTTATAAAAGGGCCAAGTGGCAAGAAGTATGGAGGACTCCAGAATCTGAGAGTGGCCCTCTGTTGACAGACAGCAAGAAATTAGGTGCTCAGTTCCACAACCACAAGGAATTGAATTCTGCCAACAACCACATGAGCTCAGAAGAGGACACCAAGTTCAAGAAAGGAATGCAGTTTGGCTGACTTCCTGATTGCAGCCTTGTGAGACTCTGAGCAAAAGACCAGGCTAAGCTGTGCCCAGACTCCTGACCCACAGAAACAGGGAGATAAAAAATATATGCTATTTTAAGCCAATGAGTTTGTGATAATTCTTTTTACAGCAACAGAAAACTAATATAGGCACTAATGTAAAAATGTGTCACAGAATCATAATTTAACTCGGTAACTTATTCAATCTTTAACCCATTCATTCAACAAAAATTTGCTGAATGCCTACAAATACCATGCTCCGTGCTAGCATTGAGTATATAGTGTCTGCATTGGAGGAAATTACAGGTGGCGGGAGAAATGGGCAGAAAATAGCCAAACACAGTGCACTATGATGAATGTGAACAAGGGTCATATACAGATACCTAAATCACATCGTGAGGAGCTCGCATTGTGGTGAAGACCACAGGCTTTGGATCTTGACTGACCTGAATTTGAATCCCAGCCTAATTGCATACAAACTTTATGACCTTGGGCTAGTTGCTTAAATGAGGGCATTACTTTTCCCATTTGTAAAATGGTTGTAATAAGACCTATGTTGTGGAGTTATTGTATAGACTACCTTAAATAATTCATTGTAACTGCTTAGCACATAATAAGTGCTCAGTGAATATGAGTTATTATAATTATTATTTTGTCAAAAGGAGATGATGCTTGAGCTAAATTCAAAAAGAGTAGTAGTTAATCTGCTGAGAGTTAGGGAAAGTTTGGAGATTCCAAGAAAAGGGAAAAGAGTTTAAAAATAATAATATGATACATTTGGGGAAGTGTTAGCACTTCAGTATGAAATATATCTATTGAATCTTTACATATGCCAGTCACAAGTTTTAAAGCTGAGGATACAGCTATGGATAATTTCTGCCATTAAAGCATTCATTCATGCTGTGGAGCAATAGACTTACACGCATGCACACACATCACACACACACACACACACACACACAGGTGTAATACAAAACAGACTGTGGTAGGCATTACCGCCGCTCACCAATATACAGTTCTCTGCTTCTGGGCACGTGGGAAGACTGGGAAGATTACACCTCTTTGTCTCTTTAAAATTAAGCATAACTATCTGACTTGATTTAGCCAATTAAATAACATGTTGAGTAAAAATATCATGTTACTCCTGTATAGAAGTATTTATTTCTAATACTCAGCTCTCTTCCCCACTCTTCTCTTGTCTCATTGACTGCAAAAGCCTAAATAAGAAGATTGAAGCCATTTGGATCACAGAGTCATTGCCTGGAGAACGGCTGTCTGTTTGCAGTGTCATTGCCTGGAGAACAGCTGTCCAGGTCTGTTTCAGACTTTGGGGGATGCAATAGTCTTTTGTCGTGTTAAGCCATAGAGCGTTTGGTTTTTACCTCAGCGTAACCCTGCCTATTTTGAACAGATATATATATTGTTTTTTTTTTTTTTTTTTTGTTTTTTTTTTTACGGAGAGAGAGAGAGAGTTAGCAAGAGCAGAAACACAAGCAGGGAGAGTGGGAGAGGGAGAAGTAGACTCCCCGCTGAGCAGGGAGCCCGATGCCGGGCTCGATCCCAGGACCCTGGGACCATGACCTGAGCCGAAGGCAGATGCTTAACGACTGAGCCACCCAGGTGCCCCGACAGATACATATATTGTTACCAGAAGTGGGTGATTCCATAACAAAGAAAACTAAAAAATGTGACATTAGTGGAGAGGTTGGATGGTAGTGGTGAGTAAACTGATCCTAGGGGCTACAAAGATGGTAACCCATGTTAAAAGCAGTTAGAAAACTTAGCCAAACTAACTTTTTAGGCAGATCATGAACATAATGAAGTTGTAGTAATATGGGAAGAGATTGAGCCACAGAGTCAGTAGTGTGTGTTGGCTGCAATTGACTATGCTTGGCATGGTACTCTGAGAAAGAAATGAGCTGAAAAAAGTAATGACCAATTTGCAAGGGGCTAAGGGCAGATTGCTCCAGAATGGGCCACTTTGGCATGAACATTATTTTGAGTTAAATGCAACCAAAATCTAGCAGATTCAGGAAAAGCTCTTTACCTTTGCCTCAACTGCCTAAAAAGAATTTAGATAGAGGACCTGCTCCAGGAAGAGAGTGATCACCATAGATAACTGCATTATGATATAAACTAGGGATGGTAAACAAAGAAGAATTTAGCAAAGTCTGTTTGTTAAAATTCCTCTCTATGTCCCATTATGTGGCCCAGCAAACATTTTTACCAAATATTTACTCTTTTTCATCTTCCTACAAATTGCATTTCTTCCCACTGAGGTCCCAAACTCTTACTCCTTCTCCTTAGTTCAGAATGATATATGTACCTCATTTTGTCTGTCTTTGGAATTTCATGTGTGTATGTGTATTCCCCATCATATGAAACTAAATTTGTTTTTCATCTGTTAATCTGTCTCTTGTCAATTCAATTCTTAGTACAGATAGAAGGATCTGAAGACATAGGAAATTCCTCCCCAGCACAAGCATAATGTTTAAAAATAAAATGGAGAGGTCTAGAAATTAAGAGAGTGTTGATATTGCTTCTTCACCTCAAACAGAAAAAAAATGAGGACTTTTAGCAAAGATGGCTCATTAAAACTGAACCTTGTACTGGGACCAAATTAAGAATATGTCATCAGATCTATTTTGAAGATCTCTGGATAAACTTAAGTAATTCAGGGAAAACATAAAATTAAGGTGTAGTGTCCAGTAAGGCTTTCCAATTGGTTAAGATGTCTCAGGGAAAAGAAACTAGAGTATTTTCCCCCTGTGCCTGGCAATCTCAGGTAGCTATAATTCACCCAAGGAGAGGCTAGGCTAGTAGCTCATGAGGGTAAAAAAGTAAAGAAATATAGCTGACTTGAAAACTGAGATCCAAGTCTTGAGGACTGTGTGTGTGACCATTGGTATGTAGAACTGCCTGGAACTGAACAGAAAAGAATCTAGATTTTGAGAGAATCATACAGCAAAAGAATCATATAGGCTGGACTAAAGAAGACTGACTTTTTGGAACTAAAATTTCTCCTTAGGCCCTCAAACATCAAAGGGCAGGGAGTGGGCTGAGAAAATTCTGCAGCCCTAAGGAAGGCATTTCTAGCACTACTCAAGAAGGATAATGGAAAAGAAAGTCTCACAGAAGAAAGAGCCAAGGGCTACAGAAAACAATAGACTGATGAGCCCTTCGTCAGGGAATAGCATATGGGCCCTAATCATATGCAACATTTTCTGTTCTCTAGGTTGAGAGTTGTTGCAACATTTACCCAGGGGGATTTCAGTGTTGCAGTGTACCAGGGATGCCTGTGTATCTTTTTTTTTTTTTTTTTAAGATTTTATTTATTTATTTGACAGAGAGAGACACAGTGAGAGAAGGAACACAAGCAGCAGGGGTGGGAGAGGGAGACGCAGGCTTCCCGCCAAGCCGGGAGCCTGATGCGGGGCTCGATCCCAGGATCCCGGGATCATGACCTTAGCCGAAGGCAGACGCCCAACGACTGAGCCACTGTGTATCTTTATTCTCCCTCCAGCTTAATGCTATTGTGGCTATCCTGACAGTGTTATACTGTCATATATTGGGTATGTGGGAGAGACACAACTTACCTAATTAGTTTATAGGACTGTGCAATAAGAGGAGATACGCCGGGACTAAAGTGACCAAAGGCCTCACTCAGAGACGCTACACTTGGAGTGGGATGCAGTTAGTTGGTTGAACTTTTGGGCTATCATCATTTAGGGAGGGGTAAATACTTTGCATGTCAGAAGGAAATTAAACTCACTGTGTGTCGTGTGATAGAATTAGGTAGTCATCAGGGCTGCCCACCAGATGTTTCCAGCTCTCCTTCAGGCACATGGTAGGGGAGCATGTTTTGCCCTCTTGAAATTGAATGTGGCATTTGACCTGCTTTAGTCAATGAAATTTTGTCAGAAGTGCTACAAGTGATTTCTAGCCAGAAGTTTTAAGAGCCAATGTGCAATTCTGTTCTCTTTCTGTCTGTCTGCTTTGACAACAGTGCTCCAGATAAAGGTCACTTCAGCAGCCTGGGTCCCAGAGTGAGGATGATGTGAAGCAGAGCTCACAGCTTACCTGTGGAAGATGCTTGGTGTGAACAAGTTCTTGCTATATTAAGCCAGTGAGGTTGCAGAATTGTTTGTCAACCCAGCCTAACTCTCCTGTTGAGACTGATCTATTAATAAGGGTAGAAGGATCCTCGTGATTTCATCCCTGCCTACTTCTCAAGCCATAACCCCAATCATTCTCTGATACATTTGTTACTCCATCAGCACCAGTAAACTTTAACTTTTTAAATTTAAATCACTGGGCACCTGGGTGGCTCAGTCGGTTAAGCAACTGCCTTCGGCTCAGGTCATGATCCTTGGAGTCGCAGGATCAGGTCCCGCATCAGGCTCCCTGCTCAGAGGGGAGTCTGCTTCTCCCTCTGACCCTCTTCCCTCTCGTGCGTGCTCTCTCTCTCTCTCTCTCTCTCTCATTCTCTCTCTCAAATAAATATATAAAATCTTTAAAAAATTAATTAATTAATTAAAATCACTATACTGTATAGAGCATGGATTGGAGAAAAGAAACCAAAGAATCATAGTCAAACTTATAGATATTGACAACCCCTCACAAATACACAAAAGGGGGTGTAGAGAGTAAGAACATAAAAGGTTGAGGACAAAACAAAGGTATTTAAAAGCTGAGTGGAGGAAGCCATTGAAAGGCTGGGAGAGAGGCAGGAGACAAGCTACCAGAGAAGTTCTGCAGAAATCAAGGGGGAAACATTTCAAAGCCGAAAAATCTGCAGCATCAAGACTGACAGAAAGATGAGAGAGGTTGAAGATTAAGAAGAAGCAACTGAGTTGGACAGTTAACAAGCCTGTGCTGTCTTCAAGAAGAGTTTCAGTGGAAGAAGGGATCAAAAAAAGGACTGAGGAGACTTGGAGACAGAACGGGAAGAGGGAGGGAAGACTCCTGGAGGACGAGCATAAGCCTGCTACTGGCAGTCACTGTCTCATTCTTTCCAGAAAGTAAGTCATCCTCTCATGTTGCCTTCCCCCCAAGGTCCAGAGACCCAATCCAAGAAATCACACTGGGCCCAGCCCAGGTGTGTGATAGATAATCTTGGTGCGAAATCTCTGAAGGACCAGTGTGGACTTAAAATCTAAGCTGTTCCAAGTCTGAGAATGTGCAAGCCTAAATCCCTGGATAAGTCTCTCCAAACAGCTTGGTCTCTGAGGGTAGCTTAGTGTGGTGGAAGGAGCCAACATTCATTAGGCTTCTTAGATCTGGCATTCCATTTAATCCTCATGACAGCTCTACACGTTGTGCATTAAAGTCTCCATTGGGTGAATAAGAAAACCAAAGCTCGGAATGTTTAGATGATAACTCAAGGTCAAACTGTTGTAGGCAGCAAGGTCACAATATCTTCCTGACTCCACAGTCCAGGCCTGTGTCATATTTTCTCAACTTGGGGTGGTCACCACTGGGGTACATGACACCACACCGTGATATAGAGGAACAAATAGGGTTAAACATAACACAATTTTTTAAAGAAATAAATCTATTTATGCAGTGTAATTTACATAAGTACAGTGTAAGTTACATAAGTTTTTAAGATAAAACCGGAGATACCCCATTATCCCTAGACACTGGCTTATGTGTTCATTTGCCAGGATGAGAAACACTGTATGTTCATACCATCTAGAAAGACCTAGGCTTACAGACAAATTTCTAAAACCAGAATCACAATGAATCAGGGGTGAGAGCAACTAGAGCCCATGTGCAAGGCAAGTCTCTCACTGCAGTACATCCTTCTGCAATGCCAGGCTTCCAAGTGCACACAAGGTAACTGGTCAGTTGGAAAGATTACTCAGAGATATGGGGCCATCCCATTTTTTGGCCTGGAAAAATACCAAAAAAGCAAGCTTTTCTCCATATTTCCTCTCCACCCCCCCACCCCAAAAAAGGATTTTGGCTAGTTGAAATATAAACATTATCAATATAAATTGGTCATTATCTACTAATATCTGATTTATTCATTTAGCTTTACATACATATTCAAAAGCATACATTTATATTTAGCAATATTGCATTTGTCCAGTCTTGCAATACTTGAAACGACTTTATTCAAATGTCTCACATGCACCTGTCTGTATTGCTCTCACCCTCATTTGACTCTCTTCAGATTCTAACAATTTTCAATTTTCCAGAGCCCATCATCTGTTTTGCAATCTAAATTGACTGAAAACAGTTATTTTTTAAAAGATTTTCTTTATTCATTTGAGAGAGAGAGAGAGATACAAAGACAGAGACAGAGAGAGAGTGAGCACAAGCAGGGGGAGAGGCAGAGGGAGAGGGAGAAGCAGACTCCCTGCTGAGCTGGGAGCCAGACTTGGGGATTTGGGGCTCGATCCCAGGACCTGGAGATCTGATGACCTGAGCTGGAGGCAGATGCTTAACCGACTGAGCCACCCAGGTGCCCCGAGACAGTTATTTTTAATTTGTGTAGACACCATCAGTGAAAATCTCATCCCAAGCCACAAGTACCCATCATATATTTTTTCAGGAATATATATTTTTTCATTTGTCTTGTAGGTATTTATTTGAAAATATCCATTGTATTGCTCTCAAAATGACCTTTAAAACTTTAAGTCTTCCTTACAGTCAAAACTTCAAATTACTTGGTCATACAAACAAAGGCTAAGGTTGGGTCAAAATTTTGCCGTTTTTTTTTTTTTAATCAATTCTCAAAAAACTTTCAAAATTAGCATTCCTTAAGGTGTTTCCAAGCATATGAGCCTTTCTCAAATATGTCTTTATTATTCAAAACAAAGTAATTGAGGGAGTACCTTGTAATGTGAAACTCCCTCTTCCCTGAGTGATAATTGTTCAAGGGAAAAGAAAAACTCACCATGTACTCAAATGGTAACTATGTCAGTGCAAAAACCTGCCTCTAGAACCCAAGAGTTTAAAAGGGAGTCATTAATTAACTATTAACAATTCCAAAGTAGGTTATACCTTGATAGCATGAAGAAATCAGCCATAGAGTAATAATAAATTTCTCTTCCTCCTGCCTCAGTTTTCCCCTCTCCTTTCTTGCCCATATTTGATTTCAATTCCGTAGCAACTGATAGATAGCACTTGCTGAACCTACTGCAAAGCCCCAAATGAACTGTGATTTGGTAGTTTGGGATCACGTCAACATAGACCTTCTCAAAGGGAATGGCTCACGAATGAGGGAAAATCTATTTTCATGTGTGACTAAAAACCAAGCTGAGATCAACAAACTGAGAGCCCCTTGAGCCTCTCACTTAAAAATCTAATAAAAGTACATTCAGGGGTCTTCATTAAAAGCTGACATTCTTTGAGTGATATTTACTTAATGATATTATCTGACATTCCCTGAGGTGATGTTTTTCTAAAATACCTCTGAGTAGTTCTTCCAATGCCTAATAAAAACGTTCTTCTATGCTGATCACTTCCATGTTTATATTTCCAGCCCTGATTTCCATCCACACTCCACTCCAATCGGCTCCTTGAAAACCACGTCAAACCCTAGGACGTCCCACTACCACCTCAAACTCAATGTGCACAATAATGAATTCATTTTATTCTTTGTGTGGAGGGTTTTCTAAAGGACATCCTTGCATCATCTCACGTTGGAAAAGAGAAAATAAGTTACACTTAATACATTTTGACTTAGAGTATATAGGTCTGAGTAAATTAATTGCTTTGTAGTGATCAGAAAGAACTAGTCATAAAATAGTCCCAGTCCTTTCTATAATGAAATTTTGTGTGCCACAGCAAGATTCTAAAAGTTGAGCTAATAATAATTACCTACTTGTTTTTCTGACCACATGCAGCCAGTGAGAATTAAATGTTTCCTTCTGTTGCTTTAATACCCCTGTGTGAGCACTGCTGTGTGTGTTTATACATGCATGTTTGTGGGTATATGTGTACCTTTGTGGGTTTCTGTATGTGTATGTTTGCATGTGTGTGTATCATGCGTTTGTATGTAAATGTCTGTGTGTGTGTGTATGCACTATACAAAGATTCAACCCAACTCACAGTAGAACCCTTACCGTCAGCTTATCTCCATCCTCTTCAGCTCTAGCTCTGCCCTTTCATCAGTCGACCATCAACCCCTTCTGCCCATGGGAGGAATATCTTGAATTAAGCCCATCCCATCTTGGAATCAGAGGGAAGCAGTAGGGCAAACAGACTGTGGGAGCCAAATTTTTCTCTGTTTACCACATTTAAATGAAAGCAAAGATACAGACCCTTTGCCTTATATATAAACATGAGACTTTCTCCCCACATCTTTAGAACTATATTTAGTATGGATATATTAGAGGCATCTAATGCTTTTAAAAAGTGCTAAAAGGGCATTTTAAGGTCAGGATATCAAAATGACGCAAAGAAAATGGAGAAAAATAAATTCTTAAGTGTATACGCATAGGGTATTTATACATTCAGGAGAAAAAAAATATTTAACATACTTTTTAAAGCCAATTAGCTAAAAACATCATTATGAGAAAATGAGTTAATAATGGACTTGGAAGAAAGAGGTCACTTTTTGTTTTTATTTTATTTAAATAGCTCTTGTTCCCGGAGCTTGATTTGATCAACGCACAGGGGTTGGTTAGAGAGGATAAGTTGCTTTCCCATTCCTATAACTAACTTTGGGACTATGTGCAACATTCTTGACATAGACTTCCCCTCCGACACACACACATACACACAGCCTTTTCCTCCTGTCACCGATCATTGTTCTTCTTCATCTCTCATAAACAACGAAGTCCCCATTAGTCTCTAAGGTTCTTTTATGATGTCTTCCTCTCCATCCCCACAGCTATCGCTTCAGTCCAGACCCAGCTCCTGAGTCTCTAATGATCACAACTCCCTCCTTACTGATCTCCCTGACCCCAGATTCTTTACCTAAGTCCATCTTGCCCATGACACCAGATTAATCTTCCTAAATGCTGCATTTCCTTATTCCACACTGGTGCCAACTCATTGGTTATCAGCAAATCAGGCTGCATTTAAATGGGGGCCACTGAATAGAAAGGGGATGACAAGAGGCTTTCTGAGCCCCTTGGCTAACAGATAAGGACATTTTCATGGGGTAAAGGGAATCAATGTCTCAGCGGGTCTAGCCTTGTCCATCAGTCGGTAATCTCCAGAAACATACCCATTTTGCAGAGGTCCTCATGGTATATTTCCATTTCTGTGCATGTCTTGCCTTCCTAAAAATATAAACTTCCTAAAGATAGGGACCATGTGTTAAGTTGTGAGGATATCCTCGGCAGCGGCCCGGGGCTACGAGACTGGCTGCATGCAAGTGCCACCTCTCTCTGTGACCTCTGCCACCTTGGACAAGTCATGTGTTTTTTTTTTGAGCTTTATTCTTTATACATAAATGAGATCAAGAATACCTGCCTCAACCTAGTTTCAATCATTAAATTCGCCAATTCAGCTAACATGCTTCCTGTGGTACCTGGCACACAGTAGGTATTGAATAAACTGTAGTAACTGATTTTTTTTTTGCTGAGTGGCATGTAGCTGCAGCCGCTGAAAACCCACGAAGAAGTGTGCTGTGAGCATTCACTGCTCTGAAATTCTGCCTGTGAGACCTAGAAGCAGCACTACAAAGGCCCTAAACCCAATTGCCATGGCCAGCATTAATCCGATATTTGGTTCTGGGATGACAAGGCTGGTAAGCAAAGCAGCTGGTTTTCAGGAAACCCCCAGCCCCTCCACAGAGATCCCCGGCTCGGCTCGAAGAGCTAGCCAAACAAAAAATGAGCTATTCATGTAAATCCCTGTGCCTCCATTCCAAAGCACTGAAATGAGTTTATCTTGAAGGGCAACTTAATCTCCTCACTCTGTTCTCTCTGACAAGCACCCTGGGTATTGTTCCTCAACTCCCCCTGGAGAAAAGGTGCAAGCTCAGCACCTTATAATAAACCATCACTGTGCCCAGAAAGTAAGGGGAGGTTTCAGTCTCTCCCCATTTTTGAAAGGTCATTTAAAAAAAAAAAAAAAAAAAAAGGTTATTGTTTCTCTGTTACCACTAGATGGTACTAGCCAGCTGCTTGTCATCTCTCTTATGTTGTTTTTTGTTTACTGACTGATAACATGCTTTTAGAAGTGAGACTTCGGGAGACCTTGGTCAGTCATCGGAAAGTCACCAAGGTGCCATTTCTTAGATGTGTCAGCACTTCCCCTTGGCCTTCATTTATATAAAGTCCTTCTTTGCTTTATCCTGGATAATGGAAATATTTAATAATCATACAGATGATTCATGCCACATTTGCCCCTGTGTTTGGGACCTTAGGAAGCCCTGGGAGAGATGTGGGAAACAACGACTTTGAAGTGAAGGCAGCCAGAGTGAAAACTGGATTTTCCACTATTCTCAGGAGTCCCATCCTGCTTCCTCTTTATTGAGGATATCTTAGTCCTCTTGTCTCAGACTCCCAGCACATCCCCAATGCCTTAGGTTTTCCATACAGAAAAATTGGAACTTCTTTCTCTTTTCTGGATGGGAAAGACAGCAGTTGTTCTTGCAATAAGTCATGGGAGATACTGGGAGAGACTGGAAAGTAGGACCCTGACATCTGATCTTCTTCTTTCCCAAGCTTTTTTAAGAGAATTAAGGGGCACCCCATCCCTATCCCAACAATTTTTTTTAAGACATTAGATTCCACTAAAGCCCAACCCCATCTGGGATGGATGGATTGTAGGAAGTGGGGAAAGGGGTCTAGGTACTTGATATTGTATTTTATAGTTAGGTTATGAGAATTAACCAGGAACCAATGGGGGGAGAAGTGTGTGTGCTATGCTAATCCAAGATTAGTTAAGAGTAATCATTTGGGGTTGGGTATCCATCACGTAGCCCCAGCACTTGACAGGGAACAATTGCTGAATCTTTCTGAGCCTCAGTTTCCCCAGCTGGAGAAAAAAGCATTTTTTTGGTAAGATCATTAGAAGGACAGAGAGAAATAAAGTTTGTAAAGCTCCTGGCATTTAGCAGGACTTCCCCAAACGTTCCTCCTCCTGAAATAGCTATAATGGCCAGTAGTCCCCAACTACCACCCAAGCCTCTCCCTAGGCTAGAGACTGAGTTCCCAGGAACTGGTCCCTTGTCACTGAAATTAGTGTAACATGTAGGAAAACCTCAAATGCCAAACCTTTGCTCTCACTTTTCATAACAGTAGCAGTGGCTTCCACACCTGTTTATATGCTCCATTTGTCTCAAGAAGGGGTGCCTTCAAAACTCTGGAGAGGTTACCATCTGTGAGACAGCTGCATATTTCTAACCATTTTCATAAAGAAGTATTTCATTTCCTTAAACAGGATTTTTCTTTTGAAAAGAGAAACAATTTTGCTTCATTGTTTTTTGTCCCAGAAATATTTCCTAAAGGCCAGTGAGACAAATCAAAGGGACAATGTGAAATGATGGTATAATCTTTCCTATCTCAGTTGAATGAAAGTATAGTGAGATTAGCAGGTTGTACTATACGAATAATTGCTACAGGAACACAGGATGACATTAAGCTAACATAGAATATTTGTCTCTAGATATAGAGAACAATAGATTTAAAAAGCAATAATTTGAACTAACTACAACACATTCTAATTACATGGGGAAAGGATGATTGAAGTTTTACTTCTTTCAGCAAAACTTACTCAACAGCAAGTTATTACCATCCGGCAAGTAAGTAGTTGGAGTGAGCAGAGTCTCGTGTTAAAGCAAGAATTAAGGAATTTTCTAGTTTCCATTAAAAATTGTAGGCAGCTCAAAGCTAGTCCCAAAGGAGCATAAAATGAAAGAAAGCTAAGTTTGGGGAAACCTACATGGGCTGAAAGAACAAAGAATAACATCTATCATACGATAATTTCTGATTTATGCTTTCAAAGGACCTGAAACTTTTAGAATGTTTAACTTAAAAACTTCAAAGTTAGAATGAAAACTTTGGTGTCTTTGGTAATGGACAACTCCAGCATTATACTAGGAATGATTCCAAAAGCCATTTGTGTGAAAGAGAGCTTGGATCAATTAGTGATACCTGGGTGCTGCAGATGAGAATGGCTGGTTCAGGGTCTCTCCAGTGTACTTCTAGTACCTCGTGCACAGAACTTTTAGGATATTTATACATCATTTGATAATCATTTGTTTGTATGATACACCTTCTTCTTTTCAGCCCCAGCACTGACAAAGAATCAATGAATCCATTTGTAAAGACAAAAATAATTACTCCTGGATTCTGAGAGAATGATGGAGTAGGAAGCATCAGAAATCTGTCTTCCCACCCAGACAACAACTACACTGGCAGAATCTGTCTGATGTAACTATTTTGGAATCCTGGAGTCTATTGAGAGCTTGCAACAAACAGAGGAAATCTTGGTCAGTAAATTAAGGTAAGTTATGGTTAACCTCGGTCAGTTTCAGCACATTAGCAGGTATCTATCCATCACTCCCCAGCCCCATGGCAGGCAGCTGCACATGTGTACCTGGAGCAGCTTGCACATAGCTTATGAGAGCCAGAGGGGGCAAAAAGGACCTTGTCCTTCAAATATTGGAGGTCTGTGCTCTGATCATCTACTGCTGCTTCTGATCAAAGGGGAGCAGCTAAAGGCAGGCAGCCATTGTTACTGTACCTCCCTCTGTTGAAAGCCCCTTCCTCTCTGGCTGAAGTGACTTTCAAATGATTTAAAGGCAAAACTTGATTGAGTTTCTGGACAAAGAGATTATGGGAATTATTTTGCTCTATTCTTTTGTATAACTTTTCTGTATGTTTGGAATTATTTCAAAAGAAAAAGGAAAAAGAAAATGTATCATTGCAAAAATACATACATACATACAAACATACATACATTAAGTAAGTAAGTAAGCAAACACTCTTGCCTTAGTTGGGTTCCCCAAAAAGCAGAGAGAGAGCTAATGACCTGGGTACAGTATTTATCTGGGAAGTGATGCCAGGATGCAGGATTTGGGGGGAAGAAGTTGAGTGAAACAGGCAAGAAGGAAAAGCCAATATGATGATGTTTGTTCATGCAGGTGTTGCTGGAGACAATCTGGGCTTGACTGCACATTTCTATCCATCTTTATAAAGAAGCACTTCAACTCTCAGCAGAAACCTTATTGTCTAGGAGACAGTGGAATGATATAGTCAAAGTGCTGAAAAAAAAACCCTGCCAACCAAGAATACTTTACCCAGGAATGTTGTCCCTCAGAAACAAAGGAGTGATAAAGACTTTTCCAAACAGAAGCTGAGGGACTTTAGTACCACTAAGCCTGTCTTACAAGAAATACTGAAAGGAGTTCTTTAAGGTGAAATGAAAAGATGTTAATTCATAACATGAAAACATAAAAATATACAGGGCACTGATAAAGGTAAGTATATAGTCAAATTCAGTATACTCTAATTCGGTACTATGGTAATGTATTAACCACTTAATTCTAGTAATATGCTAAAGGACAAGAGTATTAAAAATAACTATAGTTACAGTCCTTTGTTAATGAATACACAATATGCAAGAAGTAAGTTGTGACATCAAAAATATGAAAAAAGGGGAGTAAAAAAGTAAAGTTTTTATATGAGATTGAAATTACTATCAGGATAAAATAGACTTGTGTCTTTAAGATGTTTTATGTAAGCCACATGGTAAGCCCAGTGCAAAAATCTACAGTAGATGCATAAAACATAAAAAGAAGGATATCAAAACATATCACTATGAGAAGTCATCAACTCACAAAGGAGGACAACAAGAGAGGAAGGAAGGAAAAAGGGAACTGTAAAAAGCCAGAAAATAATTAATAAGATGGCATTAGTAAATCCTTAACTATTAATAATTAGTTTATATGTAAATGGATTTATTCTTCAATCAAAAGCCATGAAGTGATTAAATGAATAAAATAATAAGGCTCAACTATACACAGCCTACAAGACTCACTTCAGCTTTAAGGACACACATATGCTCAGTGTGAACGGATGCAAAAAGATAGTCCATGCAAGTGCAAACCAAAAGAGAATAAGGGTAACTACATCTATATTAGACAAAAAAAGACTTTAATACAAAAGTTGTAACATGAGATAAAGAAGATATATGTGTGTGTGTGTGTGTGTGTATACACACACATACATATATTATATACTTACCACATAAAAAATAATAAAAGGATAAAAGGATCAATTCATCAAGAGGGTATAATAATCATAACTATATATACACCCAACATTAGCGGTCCTAAATATACTAAGCAAATACTAACAGATTTGAAGGGAGAAAAGACAACTACTATCATAATAGTAGAGTACTTCAGTACCCCACTTTCAACAATGGATAGATCATACAGACAGAAAATCAGTAAGGTAACATTGGACTTGAACTATATTTTAGATATGCTCTTCTCAAGAGCATATGAAATTTTCCTCAGGATAGATTATATGTTAGCTCACAAAATAAGCATCATTCACTTTATTTATTTATTTACTTATTTATTTATTTATTTATTTGACAGAGGGAGAGAGAGCCAGAGAGCACAAGTGGAGGGAATGGCAGAAGGAGAGGGAGAAGCAGTCTCTGCACCGAGCAGGGAGCCCGATACGGGCCTGGATCCCAGGACCCTGGGATCATGACCTGAGCTGAAGGCAGATGCTTAACGACTGAGCCATCCAGGGGCCCTTATTCACACTATTTAAATCACAGAGGTAACCCAAATGTTTATCAATGAATGAATGAATGGATAAGCAATGGAATATTATTCAATCTTTAAAAAGAAATTTTGACATATGCTATAACATTGATAAACATTGAAGATATTGTGGTAAGTGATATAAGCCAGTCACAAAAAGACAAGTACTATATGATTTCACTTATATGAAGTACATAGAGTAGCCAAAATGAGAGAGATGGAATGACGGTACCAAAGGGCTTGAAAAGGGGAGAATGGAGAATTGTTATTTAATGGATAAACAGAGTCTCAGTTTTGCAAGATGAAAAGAGTTCTAGAGATGGATGCGTGGTGGTTATTATACAACAACATGAAAGTACTTGATACCACTGACTTATACACTTAAAAATGATTAAGATAGTAAATTTTATATGTTATTGTACTGTGATAAAAATATTAGAAAAAATTAAATGTATGCCTCTTTGGTTCCTTCCACCATCTTATTTCCCATCCTTCCTTCCTTTTTTATTTTTTTCATTCCATTCCTGGTCCCTGGCAACAACTGAACTGATTTCTGCCCTTACAGATTTTCTTTTTTCTAGACTATGATATATAAATAGAATCACACGGTAGGCAGTGGACTTCTGTGCCTGGCTTCTTTCACTTAACATTACACTCTAGGGCCTCAATCTTGTTACTGCATGAATCAACTTTGTTCCCGTTTACTACTGTGTGGTATTGTGTTGTATGGATGTACCATGATTTGTATATTATTTTCCAGTGGATAGACATTTGTTTGGTTTCCAGTTTGGGGTTTTATGAATAAATCTGATGTTAACATTTACATACAGATCTTTGTGTGTGAGCTACTTGTAATTTTTAATTTTTTTAAGTTACTTTTTCTAATCTCCCAGCATTCCAAATAGTGGAACGTTAGTGGTCCTTCCAGTCACTGAAAGGTGAGGAGGTGTCAGGAATTGATGAGGGCCAGTTCAAGTGGTTTTAACTGGATATGTCACTCTAAAATCTCTTTATCCCCATTCTGCTTTGGTATTCCATTCAGTTCCAAATGCAGTTTTCTGATCTGACTCACATCTTAATTCCAGGCACTTGTTAGAAATTACATTGGTTGCAAAATGGCAGGAAGAAAAGATCAAATCTCTTTTGGATTTAAATTTAGAATGAAATGGAACTTTTGTTTAAATTCAATAGAAGCAGTTAACAAAGGAATAGAGACTTTAAAGATGTTTCGTTAAAATTACCCATAATGCTACTCTGAGTGATTCATGGTTTTGAGCATTTAAATGAGTCATATTCACCCAAAAGCCTAAACTAATTTCTGTTGTAAATGAAGTTCTTAGGGAAATTCTATTAACCATTTAAGCACCATGAAAATTCTCCCCAGCTCAGGTTCTACCTCCTTCATGAAGGAGGCTCCTACCTCAATCAATTTTCCCTTCTCTGATTCTCTGAATTCCTTTTGACAATATTATACTACTCATTTGCTCTCTTATATAAGGTATGCATCTTTATTCAATTCAGTGTGTGTGGAGACGCTTGGGTGGCTCAGCCGATATTAAGCATCTGCCTTCAGCTCAGGTCATGATATCAGGTTCCTGGGATCAAGCCCTGCATCGGGCTCCTGACTCAGCGGGGAGCCCGCCTCTCCCTCTGCCTGCAGCTCCCCCTGCTTGTGCTCTCTCTCTCTCTCTCTCTCTCTCTCTTTCTCTGACAAATAAATAAATAAGATCTTAAAAAAATAATTCAGTGTGTTTGTGTGTGTGTTTATGTGTATTTTGGGGGAGAAAGGCTCTTTTCTTTCCATCTGGTATCAGCCATCAGCTCCAAGGTAAGACAAGATGGGTGCTTACAAGTACATCCAGGAGCTATGGAGGGAAAAGCAGCCCTGTGTAATGTGCTTTGTTTTCAGGGTGCACCACTGGTAGTACTCATAGTTCTCTGAGCTCCACAGGGCCTCCCCACCCCACTCAACCCACCCAACTCCCTGAGAAAGTGCACAGACTGGGGTACAAGGCCAACCAAGGTTATGTCATATATCGGATTCATGTGCGACGTGGTGGCTGCAAATGCCCAGTTCCTAAAGGTGCTACCTACAACTAGCCTGTCCATCATGGTGTTACCATCTAAAAGTTTGCCTGAAGCCTTCAGCCTGGTGCAGAGGAAAGAGCTGGACATGACCATGGGGCTCTGAGAGTCTACTGTGTTGGCAAAGATTCCACATACAAATTCTTTGATGTTATCCTCCTTGATCCATTCTATAAAGCTATGAGAAGAAATCCTGACACGCGGTGGATCACCAGACCAGTCCACAAGCACAGCGAGAGCAAGAGTCGTGGCCTTGGTAGAACACAAGTTCTACCATACTATTGGCTGTTCTTGCCTTCCTACATGGAGAAGACACAATACTCTCCAGGTCTACCATTACTGCTAATATAAGTAATGTTTGTAAAGTTCTTACCTGATAAATAATTTAGGACAGTCAAAAAAAAAATTTTCATCTCCAAAAGGTCAGGGATCACAGTCAGAGAGCATAAGAACAAAAAGAATCGTATAGTGATTATTTTATTCTTCATGATTAAACAATTACAAAGCTGTTTCCATGTGTTGAGTGCCTTCTATGTGCCAGGAATTGTGCCGGCCAATTTATTTATATTTCATCATTTAATTTAATCTAATCCTTACAACAACCTCATATTAAGGTGGCATAAGCAGTGGTAAAGAGATGAAATTTGGAATCAGACAGAATTGGATTCTAATTTCACCTCTGTTGTTTACTATCTGTGTGATATTAAATAAGTGTCTTAACCTCTTAAAGCTTTTGAGTTAAGTGTAAACAGGAGTCACAATACCTCCATCATAACATATTACTAAAAGGACAAATAAATATAATGTACATGAGATGTCTAATACCTAGTAAACTCTCAAAGGTAAGAATTATATTGCTTATTTTATGAAGATAATGAAATTGGGGGTTCAGAGAGGTGAATTAATTTGTTTAAGATCCCATGTAAGTGGCTGAGCCAGGTTAAGACAGCCACTCCATACCTTATCTTATAAAGGCCCATTTCTTTTTTTTTAATTTTTTAAAGATTTAATTTATTCATTTGACAGAAAGAGAGAGAGAGAGAGAGAACAAGCAAGGTGGGGAGGGGCAGAGGGAGAAGCAGGCTCCCCACTGAGCAGGGAGCCCAAGGCGGGGCTCGATCTCAGGACTCCGGGATCATGACCTGAGCTGAAGGGAGACACTTAATGACTGAGCCACCCAGGTGCCCCTAAATGCCCATTCTTACACTTCTTTACTCATCCCTATAGCAATTGTTACACCTAAGTACTTAAATAAGGTGTACTTGTGGTAGATTAGTTGAAGGCAGAGATACTAACATCAGTAATTAGAAAAGGCTCTCTCTGTGCACCTTACTATCTAAATAAGATTGGTTAAGCTTTCAATTCCATCCCCTGAGGAAGTTCAAATTGCACTGAAATTTCCAAGAAGTCCTAGAAGGTCCACATGCCCATGGTCTCCTCTGCTCCTGGGTTTCTGCCTGTGTTATCTTGATCTCATACCTGAGATAGTCTTATGACTAAAGGCAGAATCTTCTGAGAGGTTGTCATACCTCCCTTGTCCCAAGGAGAGCTTCACTCTCAGTAAGGAGATGACCACTCACACTGGGATAGAGAGACCACATAAACAAATACTATCACAAACTGTCATACCTTCCATTTGTTCTCCTAAAACCCCATTTATCTTTCCTAAAGCCCATTTGTTTTCCCACAGAAGCCCTTTCTTCCTGCTCCCTCTCCACTATGAAGTTGGCATACAAACCTCTATCTCTAGTTGTTTGGGGAACCTCTTCATCTGAATGCTCCCCCACACAAAATAAACTTTCTCTTGTTATTTTGTCTACTTTCAGTTAATTTGCAATTCCCCCCCCCATTCTTATCACTGGAATTAAGTTGGCAGAGGAAACATTTTCCCTCCCAACAACAGTTTCATGTATCTCATACATGTGCACGGAATAGACTTTCTTAAGATCTGAGAAGTAAAAAGGGACAGTTGAGTTTCAGTTATTGTCTTTATTATGAGACCATGCATCCTTCCCTGACACCTAAGTGCAGACTTTTCCAGTCAAAGTCATCAAGGAGTCCAGCAGACAAGGATCTTCCTTTTACTTTATTTTTTTTTAAAGATTTTATTTATTCATTTGACACAGAGAGAGAGAGCACAAGCAGGGGGAGCGGCAGACAGAGGGAGAGGGAGAAGCAGGCCTCCCGCTGAGCAGGGAGCCCAATGTAGGGCTCAATCCCAGGACCCCAGGATCATGACCCGAGCCGAAGGTAGATGTTTAACCAACTGAGCCACCCAGCCACCCCTAGGGTCTTTCCTTTTAATAAACACCTTCCTTCAAAAGTAACTGTGCCTGTAAGTAATGCTTTCTATTAAATATATTTACAGTTGTCAGTGTACTCATGGGCATATGCTGCATTGTGTTCCACTGGGGTCTTACTGTTCTCTGCTCCTCATGGCATACAAAGTAATCTCATTGAGGGACTAAAAAGGCTGCATGATTTTCATAGGGTTTGATTGCTTTGGGGATGAATCATATGCTATAGAAATATTTTTGGGGCACCTGGGTGGCTTAGTCATTGGGCGTCTGCCTTCGGCTCAGGTCATGATGCCAGGGTCCTGGGATCAAGCCCCACGTTGGGCTCCCTGCTCGGCAGGAAGCCTGTTTCACCTTCTTCCATGCCCCCTGCTTGTGTTTCTGCTCTCGCTCGCTCTCTCTCTGTCAAACAAATAAATAAAATCTTAAAAAAAAGAAATATTTTCATATTTAAGAATTTGTGAAGAATTTTCTGAATATCTTTCTCTCAAAAATTTTTATCTTTCTCACCAGAATATAAACTCCTTGAGGTAACTGATTGGTCCATTTTATTCATTCCTGTATTCCTAGTATATAAAACTCAGCACCTAGCACATAATAGGTATTTAACAAATATCTGTTGAATGAGTGATTGGATACATACCTAAAATATCAGGAAATATTTTTATTTATATATATTTAATTTACTTGACCCAAATAACTGACTGCATTTCCCATCACCATTCCTACTGCCATGATCTCTCTCTCACAGTCCTTTATCTGGGCTGTTACATCAGCTTCTCATCTCCTTAGGAACAGGCTCCACTCCTTCCATCTATTGTCATCATCAGTGTTTGCTTCCATATACAGCAAACCTATTTATTCTACTCCCCTCTTTAAAGACTTCTACTCACTTCCTATTGTCTGGAAAACACACACACACACACACACACACACACACACACACACAAACTTGATTGGTTAACTGTGGCCTCTTACATATCTACACACCCTATACATACCTAAAATATCAGGAAAATATATTTAATTTACTTGGCCCAAATAACTGATGATTCTTTTTTTAAAGATTTTATTTATTGATTTGACAGAGAGAGAGAGCACAAGTAGGCAGAGCGGCAGGCAGAGGGAGAGGGAAAAGCAGGCTCCCCAGTGAGCAGGGAGCCTGACATGGGGCTCTATTCCAGGACCGTGGGATCATGACCTGAGCCAAAGGCAGACACTTAACCAACTGAGCCACCCAGGTGCCCCTACCTGATGATTCTCAATTGTTTATCCCACCTGCCACCATTTCTTTCCAGAAGAATAGCATGCCTTTCTTTTGGTATAGCAAAATGAAAGCCAAGTCCCTGAAATTCTGGATATTTGGTAGTAGAGCAATCTTATCTTCTCTATATTACCTAACACAGATTTTCAGCTTCAGTTTGATCATCTGCATTAGGATAAATATTTGAATTTTTCTGGATTTCCACTCATAGACCAAATTCCTACAACTAAAGAACTACCGAGACTATCAAGAATCACTGGAACCATCCAGATTATTTCAGAAAGAAAAAATGCTTATGTCTAAATGACACAAAATAATTATTTTATTCCTGAACTTTTCTGTAGTAATGGAAATACAATAATATTCTATTCATGCAATATTTCCTGAGGAAATAACAGAACATTATTTCAGACGTTAGAAAAAAACTCCCTTTACCTATGTTGTGGGAAAACATCATCGGCAGTTGGTTCTTTAGTAAGGTGGTAAAGCATATGTGCAGTAATGCCAAGTCATTTTAACTTCTGCAGATGTCACTGAGGAGAGATGTTCACACTACTCACTGAGAATCTCATTGGTGTTTTGTGTGAAAATTTCTTATGCCATCAAACATCTTAGCAGGGCACAGTTCATAGACTGTGTCAGAGAGACATCTTACCAAAGAAATATAGAATTTTAACTTCTTAAAATTGCAACGAGCTTCATTTTCTAAGACTTCTTCCAGGAATGTAAAATATCTGGTTAGTAAAATTTAAAATCCTGTCAAATCATGTCTCTGGTATCATAAAAATCTTTTCTTTGCTAGATTCAAGCAGTAAAATTTATGACTTTTCAATTAAATAATGTGGTAGAAAATGGTTTCATGGGAGTCTGCAAATGACTGGCAAGTTTTAAGGTTGCAGGCTAGATGATGTCACTTGCTATTGAGGTTTTTTCACAAAGAGGAGAAATTTCCACAGGAGAATTCTAGTAAGAAATGGAGTCTCAGCCTTTTAACTTCTTAAGGAGTGAGTCTAATGATTGGAGGAGATATGTGGATACCAGCATATCAATGAACAATTGATTTGATTCTATACATCCTTGAATACATTTTTCCTCCCATATTTGTGTGTGTGTGTGTGTGTGTGTGTGAGAGAGAGAGAGAGAGAGAGAGAGTGTGTGTGCATATGCATAGGGATAGTGTACTTAAACTGGATGAAGGTGTATAGTCAAGGAGTATATTTTACTACCTCATCTTTAAATTTGATCTTATCTTCTCTGCATTAGCTATTGGTAATATAATATCTTGAAAGGATGTCTAGGTATCTAGGTAATATAATATCTTGAAAGGATGGTATTGTAAGAGTTAGATTAGCTTTTCCAAAGTGATTTCAGCATTTTAAACCAGTCTTTTTCAACTGAGATTCTGTGTCAGAATCAAATCCTATAAAAAATTTGAATGACTATTTTCTTCACTCCAAGGATGGTACTTAGCTAGTACCATTTTATTTTTTTTAAGATTTATTTGTTTATTTGAGAGAGAGAGAGAGCATGAGCAAGGGGAAGTGCAGAGGGAGAGAGAGAATCCTCAAGCCGACCCCCACTGAGTGTGGAGCCCAATGTGGGGCTTGATCCCAGGATCCTAAGATCATAACCTGAGCCAAAATCAAGGGTCGGCCATTTAACCAACTGAACCATCCAGGCACCCCTATCTAGTACCATTTTAGATGCATAGAAAGAAGTCAATTCATTACATACAATGAATACCTTAGGGTATATATGTGTATATGTGTATTTATACATGCATTTTATATATTTATAAATGTGTAATATATATAATTAGATAAAGTTCTGTAATACATTAAAAGTACAAATTATAATTTTGTTATATATAAATAAAACCCCCCACACACAATTCGGAGAATGGGTATGATAATAGAAAAGTTAGACTCAGGCTGTCTAATACACTGCAATAGAAATGCAATATTTAAAAAAATTATTTCACATCTATTCTGTTTGCGTAATTTTTACTTCTACACAACAGGTTGTAATTTTAGCCCATTTCACAGAGGCAGAAACTGAGTCTCAGAGGGTATGGTACTGGTCTTCAAAAAGAGCTCCTCAATGAACCGTATATCTGGGTATTCTGGACTGAGATTCTTTTCAACTAATAGAATGTGGCAGATATAAAGCCGTGTCTTGTGAGGTTAAGTGGGAAGAAGTCTTACAGCTTCAGCCTTAATCTCTTGGAAATTAAGGAGCCACTTGGAACCCCAGCATTGGTATGAAGATTATTTTAAGCCTAAGACATTTGAGATTCAACAGATGCAGAAAGAAGCCTTCTCTGAGGGTCTGTTATCTAACGAAAACAACTTCTGGGAAATGAGACTGCCATAAATTCCTTCTTTAGAGTGAATCTCTTGCCAAGAAGGTAGCATAAACCTACCATTGGTCCCCTCTCTAGGAGTTTTATGGCCCTGAAGAAGACCAAAAGACCACTCATACCTGTAAAAACATGATCACAAGCTTTCTTATCTCCTGTTTGTTCTCCTAAAACCCCATTTGTCTTTCCTAAAGAAAAGTTTCTTTTCTTCTCTTTTTTTAGCAAATTTTTTAAAGATTTTACTTATTTATTTGAGAGAGGGAGAGAACAAGAGCATGAGCTAAGGGGAAGAATAGAAGGGGAAGGAGAAGCAGACTCTCTGCTGAGTTGGTAGCCCAACATGGGGCTTGATCCCAGGACCCCAGGATCATGACCTGAGCCAAAGGAAGACACTTAACTGACTGAGCCACCAGGTGCCCCAGAACTTATTTATTCCTTATGAGCATTTCCCCCTCCCTTTTCTTTACTAAGTTGTATATATAAGCCTCTAAATTTACTCATTTAACCAGCCAGCTACTTCTTTCTTTGGCTACTGTATATGTAAACTTTTTTGCCCCATTCATCTGTCTTTTTTTTTTTTTTCAGTTTAATTTGCAGGCCCCTGGACAACAAACCTAGGAGGATAAAGAAAAAGTATTTTCTTCTCAACAAAACACTACCTCTTAGAGCCTGAGCCTCCAATGCAGAAGTCCAACTGTCCTGAAACTACCCCACTGTGAGGAAGTCCAACCTAACCAGGTGGACAGGCCAGGTATAGAGAGAATAATGCCAGCTCATAGGTACCAGGCTTGTGAGTGAAACAGTCTTGGGCCTTCCAAACCAGAGAAGCCAGCAGCCAATACTACTACAATGATTCCACATGGAGAAGAATCAACCAGTGGAAACATATCTGAATTTCTAACCTATTAAATTGTGAGACATAATAAGATGATTGTTGTTTTAAGTCACTAGGTTTTGGGTAGTTGGGTATATGGTAGTAGATAACTGTGACAAGGAGGTTAAGTGGCATGTTCTAGACTCATAGTTTCTTAGCAGCCAAGCCAGAAGAAAGCCAAGATTCCTAACCTGCTGATCCCAAGCCAGCTTTAACTTTGAGGCACTGAAATACCTCATGGGAAGAGTTCAAAAGCAAGAAGTGCTCACTGTCCCCAGGACCCCTGGGCACCATCTCAGTGATTAATTCTCCTCTGTAACATTCTGTTTTTATTGAACGAAGATAACCATGATGACTATAATCCTATCTACCATTTTATACCTTAGTTTGATTAACTTCAAAAATTTTCCCATGGGAGTAGCTTGATAGAGGAAAAAGAAAAACGTTACTGTGATTTGGGGTTGGGACAGTTTGAAATTGAAGAGAACGCCCAGTTAAACTTGAATTTCAGATAAAAAACAAATACTTTTCTAGTATAAGTATATACTATTCAATATTTGGGACATTCTCATGTTTTCAAAAGTAGCAGGCATTTATCTGAATTTCAAATTTAACTAAGATTCTTATATTTAATCTGGCAGCTCCTGGTTAGGGGAAGTTTATGGGAAAAGGAGGTTGAGGTTGTAGAGAAAAACATTTTTTTACTTCACAGTATTGTCTAGGGCCAGTCCTTTGTAGCCCATTATTTTGTCCAGTAGTCCACTTATCCTAACATACAAGAGGGTGTGGCAGCTTTAATGTTGAAACATTCCCGTGGCTGGAAAAACACTCAGATTCTCTGCTTTGTGAAAAGTGCGTTGACAGTCTTTATCCCATGTATAAAGCATGACTTATGCCTTTCTGCATGATTTATCAAAGGCCACATGTTTAGACTTGTAGCATAGCTTGAAATTCAAAAGCAAACAAGAAAGTCACAAAGCCCAAGTACTTGACTCATAAAGAGACTTGATTATAACTGTGTGTAAATTAAGATGAGCAATTTGAAAACTTGTTAGAAACTCACAATAGCAAGAAAGGACAGCTGACCTTAAATAAGATGACAGCAGAACTATAAGACAAACATACCAAGAATTCCAAAAGCCATTTAGGTAAGAGTCCCCCACCACCACCCACCACTTCAATTGTTCCTGTTGGCAAAACTATCAAAGTCAATACAAACAGCAGATACATCTTGGCAACCTTAAATCAATGAAAAAGTACATAATTTAGTATATTTAGTTGAAGAGGGAGAATAGTGTACAGCCATCTTGAAAAAAAACAGCTTAAATTTTCAAAAAATTTCATGGGGAAGGACTGATGGTTAAAACATAAACTCCTCTGATTTATCTGGAAAACTCACGTATGTGAATTCCTTAAAGATGTCCCATTAAAAGAGGTTTTGGGTCTAAGACTGTTTTTGAACTACAATGCAAACACACTTCTATGACATGGTCCTTTGGCATATTCTCTTGGCACCTGTTTTCATGTACGGCATTAACATGTCAGAATAAAGAGAGAGAAAGAAAAGAATGGGAAGGGAAGGGAAGAGAAGGAAGGAAGGAAAGAAAGAAGGAAGGAAGGAAGAAAGGAAGAAAGAGAAAGAAAGAGAAAGAAAAGAAAGAAAGAAAGAAGGAAGGAAGGAAGAGAAAGAAAGAAAGAAAGAAAGAAAGAAAGAAA
>NW_027397069.1:63207382-63251617 GCF_003265705.2 Callorhinus ursinus
GAAAGAAAGAAAGAAAGAGAAAGAAAGAAAGAAAGAAAGAAAAGAAAAGAAGAGGGAGGGGGAGGGAGAGGAAGGAAGGAAGGAAGGAAGGAAGGAAGGAAGGAAGGAAGGAAGGAAGGAAAGGATGAAGGGAAAGGTCCAGAATAACTACAAACATTACCAAGAGCCCTAACCGTGCCATCAAAATACACCACCTTCAAAATGTTAATGTGAGAATGGCCACTTCAGCAAGAGAAATGCTGTGAAAATAGGAAGGAATGTTTGTGGAAAAATTAATTCCAGGAAATAGTCTCTTGTTTAAAGAGCGCAGACCAACAGGAAGATGATGTTCTGGATAGTATTTCCTGACTGTTACTCAGGTTGTGATTTTGCAGCATAATAAGTGTAGCTTCGGGTGATAATAATGGATAATGAATGAATGTGTGCTCACCAGCAGGCATATCTTTTCCTTGGCTCAGAATTTAAGAATAGGCAAGGGAGAGCAGTGCAAAGCTAGTTTTTCTTTTATGATTTATTGCACTGCAGCCTACTAACAAGAAATGTGCTCCAAAGAAGTTTGGGTCAGGTGTTAGGTATCTTTGCCCTAGCACCTAACCAAAATTTAGTCAAATTCAATTAGCTAGTGACGTCCTCAGTAATTTGAGTACTATTGGAGGAAGCTGAATTTTGGTACTGTATGATCTGGGCCAACAGCATCTGGGTCACCTGGGAACTTGTTTGAAGTATAAATTCTCATCCTCCCCTACCCTCCACTCCTGCTGAAGCAGAAACTCCTGGAGTGGGTTCCCATAATCTGTGTTTTATCAAGCCATCCAGGTGATTCTGACACTGCGAAGGTTTAAGAATCACTGATTTATAGAATTAAGGATGAGTAGTAATTTTTGTGGTATTAGAAATCCCATCATCACTCCAAGAATATGAATTATTTTTGTGTTGTTTGTTTGGTTTATACCTAAAACTTTCTTCTATCTTCCTTTTCTTATTTTGGTATATATAACTATAATTGCTACTTTTCATGAGAACTACTGCAGAATCCAAGGAACAAGGGAAGTCATAGGATTTCCCAGATAATAGTAGCAAGTACTAAGTGGGGTTATTCTTGTCAAGAAGGGCTCTTCACATTATGATTAGTGGCTGAGAGCCTTCTTAGATCCCTGAGTCATGTCATCTCTCCCCCAATAGCACTCCTATTTCCTTCCTGGGAAGGGCTGCCAGATATAGCCAAGAAAAATATGAGATATCAAACTAAATTTTAACTTCAGACATACAGCTAATTTTTTTTCCTAAGTTTTATTTATTTGAGTAATCTCCACACCCCACATGGGGCTCGAACTCATGACCCTGAGATCAAGAGTCACATGCTCCACTGACTGAGTCAGCCAGGTGCCCCATAAACAACTAAATCTTTAAGTATAAGTATGTTCCAAGCAATGTTTATGATATACTTGTACTTAAAAATTATTAATTGTTTATCTGAAAATTGAATTTAATAGTTTCCTGATTTTTTTTCTGGCAGCCCTAATCCCAGGGACAGTGAAGAGTATAAGTAAAGAGAAGGCTCTGAAGTTTAAATCAATTCAATACATACACATGTATGCCCTCTATGAAGTAATAAAAGCTAAAGAGTATTTCTACCATATCCTTCATTATTAATGAAATGATTTGCAAATAGGTGGCTTTGGAAGTGAAGTCTAAGACTGTTCCCATCTATTCCCTCACCATAGGTTGCCAAGTTATTATACTCCTTGTCCTGAGGGGGAGGGCAGGGCTGGGGCCTTCGTGGGGTACCTACTTACTTGTACTTGCATGTGTAGGAGACCAGAATATGCCACCCCAAATATGCCTCTTTGGCATAAGGATTGTTTTGAGCTGATTATTATGGGAAATAGCAGATAGAGAAGAAGCACTAAAAACAGAGCAGAAGTTACACTTTTGTAAGGGAAATTTACATTTATAAAGGAAATCGCCATTTGTAAGGGTATCTCCCTCTCTGTACCAGGAAAAGAAGCAAGACTTTAAATCCTGGCTCTTATCAGTGGAGAAGGAGATGGATTAAATCTGCATAACAAACCTTATCATTGTTTAGCCACTTTTCTTAGTTACCTCCCCAAACTTGCCTCTGTCACACCCTTTTTCCTTTGTTTTAGCTGAAGATGGTATTTAAGCTCAAGTTCTAGCCACATTTTTGAGTTTACCATCTCTGAGCTTCTTCTGCACATACATGAGATATACATGCTAATACGTTTCTGTTTATTTATTTCTTATTAGTCTCTTTTGTAACTGGAGCCACAGCCAAGTATCTAAAAGGATAGAAGGAAAGCTTTTTTTCCCTCCTCTACATATGTGTGGAATGTGTACCCACATATGTGTGCATGGCTTGGGGTAAAGAAGAAAGCACTCGAAGACCATTTCTAGCTGTATTATTTGGGATCAGATGCTACAATGCTGTTTTCTCAACCACAGAATAGGGAATTATCTCATAGGGCTTTTGGAGCCTCAGATAAAATAATATTTCTGAAAGCACTTGGTAAACCATGAAATAAAATCCATCATGATATAGTAGAAAGTGCATGGGCTCTGGCATCAAATAGACCACAGAATGAATCTCAGTTCAGAGATATATAAGTTGAGTAAGTTATTTAAATCCTTGAATGAGTTTCCTCATCTGTAAAGGAGGGATAACAATGCCTACCTCCAACACTGTTATTAGGACTAACAGAAATAATGTAGAAAAAGTTACAGGAACAAAAGAGACACCATAGGCAGTACATGAGCCTATATATTATGAGTTAAAGTTTTGGAAATTTGCATAGTATGAAACTCAACTTCTTTTTTTTTTTTCTGTAGGTTATTAAGTACCTATGATCTGATTTTAATAAAATCAGGCTCTGATTTTTTTCTTTTAAAAGTAATTAAAGGCAGCATAGATTTTTTTTAATTTGCTGCCTCAATTGCAGGATCTGATGCCCTCATTAATGATTTAAAGAGCTACTTAGCATGTATTAGAGCAAAGTGATGAACTTAAATAATTTACAGTCAGCTTAGATTACTCTCTTACACCCAGAATGGAAGCAACCCATATTCCCTCCCTAGGAGAGCTAAGGCTGAGCATATTTGATTTGAATATATTAAGAAGAAAAAAACTCAATCTCCATTAATTTGCAATGGAGTAATTTATTTGTTAATATCTATTATTAATTTCTATTTGCAATTGGATTAAATATGTAAATATATCTATGCCTTGCCGTGTATCAGGATGACAGAACGGTGTAGGGAAGTGGTTTCCAGTTGAGCCCACTGTTCAAGTTTCTCGTGAATGATGGCAACTATCAAGTAACTTTATAGTAACTATCAAGTTAACTACACAAAGCAATTATTGAGTTACAATGAATTATATCATATAGACACATTTCACTATTGATAGGCCCATCCTCCCATATCTCACCATCCTTAGGAAAAGAGATTTTTAAAAACAGTTTAGCAGTGTATATGAGAAGTATATTTTTTCCAGAGGAATCTACTATAAAATGCAATCTTGAAGAAAATCACACCTGACTTGTGTCTAATGAATATTTTCTTTTTCAGCTTCAAATTTTTGATCACTTGACCATTTTCATTTTGTTTTGTTTTGTTTTTACAATTTGGCCTTTATTCATCCAGAAAGAAATGACATATACACACTGAGTTCTAAATGTTCAGATGTGAAGAGTTTAAAAAACAGGCAGCCACACCACAAACCCTCACCTAAAACTGCATGGAGAGCCCCAGAGTGTTCATTAGTTCCCTGTGTCACCGACAAGTACTGCAGACTACAGCCCCAATAGTTCTAGAAATGACTTTTATTTTTCTGAGTCATAGTGCCCTAATCTAAAAAAAGAGAGAAGTAAAGGATGAGGGGCATATTTTAGCTTATTAGAGCTTCCATAAAAAAGTACCACAGACTAGGTGGCTTAAACAATAGAAATTTATTTTCTCACAAGCCTGGAGGCTTGGTATCCAAGTTCAAAGTGTCAGGGGGGTTGGTTTCTTCTGAGGTCTCTTTCTTTATAGATAACTGCCTTCTCTCTGTATCTTCACATGTCCTTCTCTCTGTGTGTGTTAATGTCCTAATTTTCTCTTCTTAAAATGATACTGGTCATATTGCATTAGGTTCTACCATGTAACCTCATTTTATCTTAGTTTCCTCTTTAAAGGTCCTCTCTCTAAATATTATTGCAGTTGGAAGTACTGGGGGTTAGTACTTCAACATATGAATTTTGGGGAGACATAACTTGGTACATAACAGGGCTTGACTCATCACTTCTCTTTGCTTCCTTGGATTCTGACCAAAAAGTAGTGTCCACCTGACCACCCTCCACCCACCCTGGCCCTACTCCCCAGGGGCTTATGTTGCCAACCTTCTTCCCACCAAAACCAGCCTGGTTAGTATGTCATCTCCTTAGAGCCAAAGAATCAACTAGCCTTGTATTAGTTACTTATTGTGGCTGTAACAAATTACCATAAATTGAATGAATTAAACCAATACATCCATTATCCAGTTCTAGAGGTCAGAAGTCTGAACTGGATCTCACTAGACTAAAACCAAGGTGTCAGCAGGGCAGTGTTCCCTCTGGAGGCTCTAAGAATCATTTATTTACTTGCCTTTTCCAGCTTCTAGAGGCCATATGTATTTGTTGGCTCATGACCCCCTCCTCCGATCTCAAAGCTAGCAATGTCAAGTTGAGTCCTTTTTATGCTACCATCGCTCTGATTCTTTCTTCTGCCTCCCTCTTCCACTTATGAGGACCCTTGTCATTACATTGGACTGATTAAAAACTATATTTGTTTCCTAGGCCTGCCATAACAAATGACCACAAACTGGGTGGTTTAAAACAGAACATTGTTCTGGAGACTAAGGAGCCCAAAATCAAAGGGTCAGCAGGGCCATGCTCTTTATAAAGGCTCTAGGGGAGGCTCCTTCCTTGCCTCTTCCTAGCTTTTGGTGGCTGATGGCAATCCTTGGCATTCCTTGTTATTCAATATATAAAACTTGTTCCCAGTTCATAACTCTTGAGTGATTTTCCTCAGACCATGTAGCCCCATTTCTTCTCCGGCTACCTTGTGACTCTCTTCATTTACCACCTTCCTTCTTGACAGCAGGAGCTTTACTTTAGGCACTTCTCTGTGTGTGGAATGTCTTATTATTCCCATTCAGACTAGTCTACTCAAGCATGCAAAAGCCAATATATTTCAACGGTTTTTCCCCCTTAAACTTGCTCTAAACAAGTGATAGTTCATCTAATTCTGACACACTATTTATATGTTCACTGATCATAGATTTTTATAAAATGGTTATAAATTCTTTGATACTCCTCCCAATGAATGGTGAATTTATATCCCCGTAGAATCTGAGCCTGTGATTACTTTGACCAATGGAGAAAGGTGGAAGTTATCTATGTGATTTATAAAGCTCAGTCATAATGGGGATTCCAATTCTGCTTGGTCATCTTGGAACACTTGCTCTTATGAGGGTCCCTTTCAAAATATTTCTTCTAGGATCCCAGTTGCCATGCCACGAGAAGCTGATACCACATCAAGAAGTAACATGTAGCTGGTTGACAGTCTCAGCACCCCTGTTAAGCCCATCTTCAGCCATCCTAGCCAAGGGGCTAGAATGTAGGTGAAAAGTCATCTTTGAAGATGATCTTCCAACCCTAGTTATTTTAGTCTCCAGCTATTTGCATCTTCCCAGCTAAAGTTGTGGGGAAAATCTCCTTGTTTAATGCTTAACTGATTTCTAAAAATGGCTTCCTTGGTCACACTTTGAGTTAATCTAATTAGCTTCCATGAAGGTGTATTTCTTTTCTTTTCTTTTTACTTTCCTTTAATTTTCCTTCCTCTCTTCTTTCCTGCCTGCCATCTGCCATCCCTCCCTTCTTCCTTCCCTTCCTTCCTTTTTTTTCATTTTTAATTTACCCTCCTAGAGGTTGAAAGCTGAAAAATAGCTAACCACTTTGCATAGTCCGGCAAGTGGTGTGCTGAGAGTCTCATGAAAGCTGATTGTTAAATTATCAGGGATTTTACAAACCAGCTGACATCACGTTGGTAGCTGGAAATTGGCCAACATTCAAGTATTTACACCATGGAAATAAGCAAATGATAGAAATTAGAGCTATGATCAGCATGTCACTGACCTCCTTCAAAGATGACCTCCACAAAGTAAGTGACATTTTTCTGGAACCAGCACAAGAATAATTTGTATTCGATTCATACACCTTCCAATCTCATTGTATCATAGACTTTCTGAAATAGTTTTTTCCCCCCAGAGCAAATACTAATAGGAACTATTGAAAGAGGACCAGATATTTTGGCAGCCTGTCTTTGATTGTGCTTATGCTAATAACACACTCAGCTGCTGTGATCAAAGAAAAACCCGGTACATACACAGTATGTTGCCTGAATTTTGTAGTATATACTTCAATTTTATTTTTCAAAATTCCAGGATATAGTCCTGAAATATTGTGTGAAAATACACACTTGAAAATGGTATCAGAGATGTCTGGCTGGCTCAGTCAGTAGAACATGTGGCTCTTGATCTCGGGGTTGTAAGTTCAAGCCCCATGTAATCTAGAGATTACTTAAAAAAAAATCTTAGGGCACCTGGGTGGCTCAGTCAGTTAAGTGTCCAACACTTGGTTTCAGCTCAGTTCATAATCTCATGGGTTGTGGGATTGAACCCCACAGGCTGTATGCTCAGCAGGGAGTCTGCTTGAGATTCTCTCTCTCTCTGCCCCTGCCCCCCTCACTGGCACTCTCTCTCTCTCTCTAAAATAAATAAATAAATCCTTAAAAAAAAAGAAAAAATAGTATCAGATTTTAGATTTGTTCAGTGAGCTTTCTATACAACAAAATTATATTAGGCACATATAACACAATCACTTTTTCCATTTACCTTTGAAATAAATTCATTAATTCTATCCACTGAGTTTAAAATAATATAAATTTATAGTTTATAATATAGGAGAGAGAGTAAAATGAAGGAAATCTGATTTGTATTTTTTTAAGGATTTTATTTATTTGAGAGAGAGAGAGGGAGAGAGAGCATGAGCAAGGGGAAAGGGCAGAGGGAGAGGGAGAAGCAGGCTCCCCACTGAGCAGGGAACACAGCACAGGGCTCAATCCCAAGGCCCTGGGATCTTGATCTGAGCTGAAGGCAGAGACTTAGCTAACTGAACCAAACAGGCACCCCCTGATTTGTATTTTTACTTCTGTCACGAAGCGAGCCTTTCTAAGCATCAGTTTTTATCTTAAAAAAAAAAAAAAAAGGATTCAACATTATAATCTATAAGGCAACTCCGAACTTTGAAATGCTATGATGATTGGCTACAAACACATTTGCAGAATGAGGTGAAACTTACAAGTAATTTTCAGGTTAATTAAGGTCAAAAATACTTTTAATTCTTTAGGATTCCACTTGTGAGTAGAGTGAAAAGTCTAAGGATTTTGCTGAAAAATATTAGTGAGTTTGTCTTTAAAAGACAAGGTAATGGGATAAATTGTGGTATATTCACACAATGGGATACTACTCAGCAATAAAAATAAACTACACCCAAGAATGTAGGTAAATTTCAAAAACATTATGCTGAATGTAAGAAGCCAAACTCACAAAGATACATACTCTGTGTGAGTCCATCTATATGAAGTTTCAGAGCAGGCAAAACTAATCTATGGGGATAGAAATCGGATAGATTGTTGCTTGGTGGGGTGTTTGTGATTATCTGGGAAGGAGCACAAAGGTCTTAGGAAGTTGGAAATACTCTGTATCTTGACAGACATGTAAGTTACATGAGCATGTACATTTTTCCAGTGGATAAAATCACATTCTTATATCAGCATATTTCACTGTAGGTAAATTATACTTTAATTTTAAACATTAAAAAAGATAGCCTAAAATTTATAATGTATATTTAGATTATAAAAAATTGAGAGTTTGGGTGTCTGGGTGGCTCAGTCGGTTAAGCATCTGCCTTCAGCTCAGGTCATGATCCCAGGGTCCTGGGATCGAGCCCCACGTCGGACTCCCTGCTTGGCAGGGAGCCTGTTTTTTCCCCCCTCTACTGCTTGTGCTCTCTCGCTCTCTATCAAATAAATAAAATCTTTTTTTAAAAAATTGAGAGTTTATATTGTTACTTCTGTTATTCACTGTGCTTCTGGGATTCTCAATGAAAACTGATTTATTGAAATAATTTATGGCCGAGAAATACAAATGCTATTTTTTAATTGAAGTATAATTAACATACAGTGTTATATTAGTTTCAGGTGTACAATATAATGATTCAACAATTCTATATATTTCACAAGTTAAGTGTACTCTTAATGCCCTTTATTTATTTTACCCATCTACCTTCCCTCTAGGGACCACCAGTTTGTTGTTTGTATTTAAGAGCCTGTTTTTTAGTTTGTCTCCTTTTTTATTTTGCTTTGTGTCTTAAATTTTACAGATGAGTGAAATCATATGTCATTTGTCTTTCTCTGTCAGACTTCCTTCACTTAGTATTACACTCTCTGGGTCTATCCATGTTGTGGCAAATGGCAAGAGTTCATTCTCTTTTTTTTTTTTTTAACTAATATTCCAGTGTGTGTGTGTCTGTGTGTGCATGTGTAACACTTCTTTAGCCGTTCATCTATTGATGGACACTTGAGTTGCTTCCATATCTTGACTATTGTAGATAATGCTGTAATAACCATGTATCTTTTCAAATTGTTTTGATAGTGCTTTCATTTTCTTTGAGTATATACCCAGTAGTAGAATTATTGGATCATATGGTAGTTCTATTTTTAATTTTTTTAAGTATCCTCTATACTGTTTCTACAGTGACCATACTAAATTGTATTTCCACAAACAGTGAATGAGGGATTCCTTATTCTCCACATCCTTGTCAACACTTGTTATTTCCTGTCTTTAATATTTTAGCCATTCTGACAGATATAAGGTGATATCTCATTATAGATTTAATTTGCATTTCCCTAATGATTAGTGATGGTGAGCATCTTTTCATGTGTCAGTTGACCATTTGTGTATCTTCTTTAGAAAAATGTCTGCTTGGGATGCCTGCCTCAGTTGATTAAGCAGCTACCTTCGGCTCAGGTCATGATACCAGGGTCCTGGGATCAAGGCCCATGTCAGGCTCCCTGCTCAGTGGGGAGTCTGTTTTTCCCTTTGCCTCTGCCCCTCCCCCCGACTTGTGCACTCTCTCTTTCTCTCGAATAAATAAATAAAATCTTTAAAAAAAATGTCTGTTCAGATCCTCTTCTAAATTTTTAATTAGATTATTTGATTTTTTGGTATTGAGTTGTATAGGTTTCTTTATATTTTTTGGATATTAACCCCTTATTGGTTTTACCATTTGCAAATATTTTCTCCCATTCAGTAGGTTACCTTCTAGTCTTGTTGTTGGTTTCCTTTGCTCTGCAAAAGCTTTTTATTTTGATGTAATCCCAATAGTTTAATTTTGCTTTTGTTTCCCTGCCAAAGGAGACATATCTAGAAAAATACTTCTATAACTGATTATCAAAGAAATTACTGTCTATGTTTTCTTCCAGGAATTTTATAGTATTGGTTCTCACATTTAGGTCTTTAAACCATTTTGAGTTTATTTTTGTTTATGTTATAAGAAAGTGGTCCAGTTTCATTCTTTTGCATGTAGCTCTCCAGTTCTCCCAGCACTATTTGTTGAAGAGACTGTTTCCACTGTATATTTTTGCCTCCTTTGTCGTAGATTAATTGACCATATAAGGTTGGGTTTATTTCTGGGCTCTCTATTCTGTTCCTTTGATCTATGTGTCTATTTTTGGCCCATACCATACTGTTTGTATTGCTACAGCTTTGTAGTATATCTTCACATCTGGGATTATGACACCTCAGTTTTGTTCTTTCTCAAGATTGCTCTGGCTATTCAGGGTCCTTTGTGGTTCCACACAAATTTTAGGATTATTTGTTTCAGTTTAGTGAAAAATGTCATTAGTGTTTTGATAGGGATTGTGTTAAATCTGTAGATTGCTTTAGGGAGTATGGACATTTTAACAATATTGGTTCTTCTAGTCCATGGCATGGGATGTCTTTCCATTTGCTGTGTCATCTTCAATTTCTTTCATCAGTGGTTTATAGTTTTTGGAGTACTGGTCTTTCACCTCCTTGGTAAAGGAGTTAAAAATTCCTAATTATTTTTGGTGAAGTTGTAATGGGATTGTTTTATTAATTTCTCTTTCTGCTATTTCATTATTAATGCATAGAAATGCAACAGATTTCTGTATATTAATTTTGTATCATGCAACTTTACTGAATTCATAATCAGTTTTAGCAGTGTTTTGTTGGAGTCTACAGTTTTCTACATAGTATCATGCCATCTACAAATAGTGAAACTTTTTTATTTCTTTACCAGTTTTGATGCATTTTATTTCTTTTCCTTGTCTGATTGCTATGGCTAAGACTTCCAGCACTGTGTTGAATAAAAGTGGTGAGAGTGAACATCCTTGTCTTGTTCCTGATCTTAAAGGAAAAGCTCTCAGCTTTTCACCATTGAGTATGACGTTAACTGTGAGTTTTTAATATATGGCCTTCATTATGATGAGCTATGTTCCTTCTAAACCTACTTTGTTGAGAGTTTTTATCACGAATGAATGTTGTATTTTGTCAAATGCTTTTTCTGCATCTATTAGGTTGATCATATGGTTTTTATCCTTTCTCTTGTCACTATGATGTATTAAGTTGCTTGATTTGTGACTACTGAACCATCCTTGCATCCATGGAATAAATCCCACTTGATTGTGGTGAATGATTTTTTTAAATGTATTATTGGATTTAGTTTGCTAATATTTTTGTTGAGGAGTTTTTTATCTATCTTTGCCAGAAATATTGACCTATAGTTTTCTTTTTTTATAGTCTCGTTATCCAGTTTTGCTATCGGGGTAATTCTGGCCTCATAGAGTGAATTTGGAAGCTTTCTTTCCTCTTCTGTTTTTTGGAATAGTTTGTGAAGAATAGGTATTAACTCTTTAAATGTTTGGTGGAATTCACCTGGATTTTTGTTTGTTGGGAGTATTTGTATTACTGATTCAATTTCATTGCTAATAAATTTCAAATTTTGAAACATTGCTAATTCATTTCTTCTTGATTCCAGTTTGGAAGGTTACATGTTTCTAAGAATTTATCAATTTCTTCTAGGTTTTCCAATTTTTTGACATATAATTTTTTGTAATATTCTTTTATAATCCTCTGTATTTCTCTGGTGTCAGTTGTTATTCTCTCCCTTCATTTATAATTTTATTCATTTGAGTCCTCTCTCTTTCCTTCTTGATGAGTCTGGCTAAAGGTTTATCAATTTTATTTATGTTTTCAAAGAACCAGTTCCTGATTTCATTGATCTGTTCTATTGTTTTGGGGTTTTTGTTTCTTTCTATTTCATTTATTCCTCTTCTACTCTTTATTATTTCCTTCCTTCTACTGGATTTGGGCTTTTTTCCTTCTTCTTCTTTAACTCCTTTAGGTATAAGTTTAGGTTGTTTGCTTGAGACTTTTCTTGTTTCTTGAGGTAGACCTGTATTGCTCTAATATTCCCTGTTAGAACAACTATTGCTGTATCCCAAAGATTTTTGATCATTGTGTTTTCATTTTCATTTGTCTCCATGTATTTTTTGATTTCTTCTTTGGTTTCATGGTTGAACCATTCATTCTTTAGTAGCCTGTTATTTAACCTCCATATGTTTGTGTTTTTCCCAGACTTTTTCTTGTAATTGATTTCTAGTTTCATATTGTTATGGTTGGAAAAGATGCATGATATGATGTCTATCTTTTTTAATTCATTGAGACTTGTTTTGTGATATAACATGTGCTCTATTCTGGAAAATGTTCCATGTGCACTTGAAAAGCATGTATATTCTATTGTTTAAGGATGGAATGTTCTGGATATATCTGTTAGGTCCATCTGGTCCAATGTGTCATGCAAAACCACTGATTCCTTATTGATTTACTGTCTGGATTACCTATCCATCGATGTAAGTAGGGTGCTAAAGTCCCCCACTATTATTGTATTATTGTCAATGTCCTCCTTTAGACTGTTAATAGTTGCTTTATGTATTTAGGTGCTCCCATGTTTGGTGTATAAATATTTATAATTTTTATATCCTCTTGTAGGATTGTTCCTTTTATTACTATGTGGTGTCCTTCTTTGTCTCTTATTAACAGTCTTTGTTTTAACATCTACTTTGACTAATATAATAAGTATTGCTATGCCTGCTTTCTTTCCACTGCCATTTGCATGCAAATGTTTTTCTATCCCTTCACTTTTAATTTACATGTGTCCTTAGGTTTGAAATAAGTATAGCCCAGGCACTTTTCAAACTGCTGCTTCTGTGCCATATCTCAGCTGGTTTACTCGTTTTGCTGGCTCTTTTAGGTCAGGGACTCAGTTTCCTATCAACACCCTCTTAAGCCCACTGATTTTTAAAGTAACTGGAGTAAAGTAACTGGAGTTAAGCCCTACTGATTACAGCAACTCTGAGAAGTTAAGCCCCCCTGGTTTTCAAGACCAAATGTTACGGAAATTCATCTTCCCACCAGGTCCCCCATGCCTGGGGTGCCTGGCCTGCAGTCTGATCCTCTTGCTTGTAGTGTCCCTGGGTCTCTGTGCTTTGTGGTTATTCTTGCCAAGAGTTTGGTTCCTGACTGTGTATCTGCCTCTCCTACCCTTTTCTATGTGGCTTCCTTTCTACAATTAACTGTGGAAAGTCCGTTCTGCTAGTTTTGGGGTCATTTTCTGAGTTCTTTGTACTGATGCGGCTGTTATCTTGGTGTGTCCTTGAGATGAGGTAAGCTTAGGATCCTCCTACTCTGCAATCTTCCCAGAAGTCTACAAATACTATTTTTTTTTAATTTTAAAGATTAGATTGTTTTGCTCGTCAATTATATGTAAATATAATTTATGCTCATTGCATAAACTTAAAAACATAAAACAGCTAATGCTCTCACAGTCACAGCCTTTAGGATGAACAAATATCTGTGTTCTATCAACCCAGAAAACTATAGATGTGGATATTAGCAAAGGCATACCACTAACTTCTTGCTCGGGTGGGTGGGGAGGGGCAGGGAATAATGGTATATATTCAAAGGTAAGGATCCCTTTCACACATCGGCACTTCTCTACTGCCCTGTAAATGGTGTCTACTAGGAAACTGAGTTTATTCCATGTCACTGTGAGCGTCTCTTCAAGGGCATCAATGATCATCTTAGTTTTTGGAATCTGACCCAATGAGGCTTAGCTGAATTTCACATTTGCCCAACAATTCAGGGTTGATAGGCTTTAGTGTCACCAGTCCCACTTCCACACAAGAGAGATGAAAACATTGAGCTATCATTTTAAACATCTGGGGGATGAGGGTGAGAGTAGGGAATAGTTTCATTGTGTGGGGCTGAATTCTCACACATTTCCATTAATCTACTGCATCAGCCATTCAACTCAATGCTACTCTGCCTCGGCTGAGTTAACGTTGCATTAATTCTGATTCATGTGTCCTAATGTTCATTTATGCAGATCATTTGGATGAGACTGAAAACAATAATTGAAGAGCCTAGACACAAATATTTGATTTTCTAAGATTTTACAATGTTTACAAAATCTGCCATCTAGTAGCAACACCCTGCGGTAAGGCCTATTGTTTTCTAAATATACACTCTGATATGATAAATACCATGTCTCCAATGCTAATGTAAAGTAGGTATAAATGAAAATTGTTACTGCTGTTAGAACACTGATGATGGAAATAAGAACTGCTCGTATAATAAGATGTCAGTCATGGTTAAAGGCTAATATAACAAATCTTTTCATTTAAAATTGCATAACAACAGAACCTATTTGTATTTATCTTCAGAATACCAACACACAGTGAGTGGAAAATAAATATACTGGTTTTTAGAACTTTGAAAATAAATAATTTAATTAATTATTCAGTATAATATCCATAGAAAATAAAAATTTCAGCCATCACTCACTGAAATTCAGTAGTGGAAAAGTTAGAAAAAAATATTCAGAAAAAGATCCAGTATACATTTTCAATGAAATGTGAAAGAAGGAAGTTTGGGAATGGCCAAGTTGTCCTAGAGTTCAGAATAAAGCACTATTTGTTTGATTTATTGTCTTTTTTTAGTGCGGATCAGCTTCCACAAAATCCTTCCAAAACATGCTGAATCCAACCAACCCCCAGTGTTTTGTGGAAATGCTAATTACTTAAATAAAGATAGTTAGACTTCTTATTTGTAAAATGCACTAATAATGCCTGCCCCATGGGATTGTTAGAAAATATTAATGAGTATAATTCATTCATGAAATCTTTGTTGATGTCCTCTGTGTGCTTAGTTCTGTTCTTAGTCTGGAGTTATGGTTATGAGCAAGACAGATAAGAAGCCTTCTCTCTTTTAGCGAGGGTAAATTGGTAAAGAAAGCAGTTATTTGTATGTAAAATAGAAAAAAAGTGCCCTCCTCAAATAGTGTCTGCATAGCAGTGCTGGTCCAAAGTACTAGGGAGACCCATAAAGGGTTTTGGGGTTGGCTTAGACAGGGGTAACCATAGTGGAAATAAAAAAAAAATGTCAACATATAGGGGATATATTTTAAAATACAGTCAATGGGACTCACTGATGGATTGGATGCTGGGGGTGAAATATGGAAAGTATTCAAACATGACTGCTAGGTTTTTGTCTTGATAATTAATGATACAATAACAATAATTCAATCTTATTTTAACCCAAGGATTTCATATTTTATAGTTTTATGATATTTTATTACTTTAAAAGCATTTTCAGACCCGTAACAGCATTCAAAATAATTTTGTAGTCAAACATGACTGTTATAAGTTAGAAAGCCAGATAAACAGCATGCTTCTAACGTTAATGTGTAGTAGATAACTTTGTACCAAGCTCTAAAACTAGGAAATTTGCAAAAATTACCTAATTTGATTTTTTTTATTATGTTATGTTAGTCACCAGTACAGTATATCATTAGTTTTTGATGTAGTGTTCTATGATTCATTGTTTGTGTATAACACCCAGTGCTCCATGCAATACGTGCCCTCCTTAATACACTATAACATCTCTATGAAATGTAAATTAATAACCCCATTATGAGGATGAATAAACTGAGGTTCAGATAAGTTAATTCACTTATTCAGACTTATACAGCCAGTTAGCAATTCAGAAGCAATTTAGTTCTGCATGTAGAAGCTGCTTTTAGGCAACAAACTTGAGCAATGGAAAACTGACTAAGGTAAAAGGGACCATAGTGACCACCTGTCTGAATGCAAACAAGCTCATTAGATGACCCACCTCAAAATATCCATAAGCCCTAACTGACCAATGGGCTCCTTACAACCTAGCACAGGTACCAAAAAAGGAAAATTCCATACGTCCCCAGCCCCCCTCACCTCCCCTACTTAACTACAGCCCCCCACCACTGCTTCCAGGCAGACAGTCTCTCCTTTGCTGTCCCGCCCGCTGTCCCTCACAGTGTAGTCAGTAAACTTCTATCTTCTTTGTTCTGCCGTGGGTGAATTGTCCCACCAGATCGGGTCACCCCACACCGCATTCTTCCCACACACAAGCCTACAAATCCTTAAGAGCTTCCTCAAATTCCATAATGGCATTGCCTCCTTCCCTGAGCTAATATAACCGATCCTCAGAGATTACTGAAAGAATGGGGCATCCATCAGAGCGTCCATCTGGACAGATGTGTGAAGGGCAGAGGCAAGCTGAGGATGTGGGCTCTGAGTAAAAGTAGGCACAGAACGAAGAGACAGAAAGATGCTGAGAACCTGGGGAGGTACAAGAGCACAAGGGTCATGGTGTTCTGGTAGGAAACAAGAGCAGAGGCAACTGCTGTTTTTCTATGCCAGGTCAGCCCTGTTTCAACAAATTCAGTAAACAAGAGCCTTGGGGGTCAAATATCTGAAACAGAGATTGTACAAATATTCCCAAGGTGCCTTTTGCTTAGAAACTTTGGCTAACCCTTCCATTTAAGAGGACCTGAGATCTGCTGAGATCTGAGATCCACATTAGAGAAAGCCCTTTTGTTGGCTTTGCATGGCTTCTGTTGAAATACTGCGGCTTACTGGTCTGTCTCTCCTAGGTCGTTCACACCCCAGTGATGCCTCCTCCCTCATGGCTTAGATTACATTTCCTATGAGCTTAAGAAAAAGCAGAAGCTTGGGCACTTTTAACCTGTTAGAGACATTAACGAAGAACAGCCTATTTGCTTGTTATTTCTATTAAAAAACAAAGCAAAACAAAACTGCCGTGTAGATAGCCAATGTTACCTTGGTGATTTCCTTCCCTCTGTTCTGAGCTGTAATTGTGCAAGGCCAATATGAGCATCTGAGACATTCAAGGGAGGAAACAATTTAGAGAGTAAGCTATTACAGAGCAGGGAAAGGGATGGGTCCTTCTCTAGGCCCAGGACTAACCAGATTAAAATACGTGCAAGAAAATTATACATAAGCATTTTAATCTAAAGTAACCGCCGAGCTGGTGCACGTTTTTATAACTAAAAGGAATGGCGGAAATGAGCTCATTGAGGAAGGTGGGGAGAGTGGCCTCACTCTTGCCTTCCCGCCCAGTCCCCTTGACATTCCACAGCATCCTGCAGTGATCATTTTTCTCCTCCATGAAAATAATGATTCTTTAAAGGGCCAGAAGGCGCAGCTGATTCCAAGTGAAGTTGACTCAGACTGGAGATGGAGGGAAAGGAAAAGTAAATGCAATTTCATTTCTGGTTTCTGAAAGCTATTTACAAATGAGGGCAAAAGACACTGTAGAAATCATGAGGAACTCAGTATGCAATGTCGCCGAACAGATGATTACGATGGAATGAGGTCGTTTAGTAACACTGACTGACCATTCAGCGACTCAGGAAGCCAGCCCAGAAAAATGGAGATGCTGCCAGAGGTGCCTCATTTCCTCTCCTCTTGGTAGGTTCATCTAATCGCCATGTCAGGGAGGTATTGCCTGTCTTTAAATGGTGGTAGGCCCCAGCTTTGAGGTTTGCGAATGCAAGTTTGATTTGGAGACTCTGCACTGGGCCTGGAAAGGGTGAGCCTCTGGGTTGCAGAAACCCAGTGTGACTGAGCACAGTATGTACTGAGTGCTTTGTTTCTAGTACCCTCTGTGAGTGAACTGCCTGTTACACCTGAGAGGTAGGGGAGCTGCTGTGTGCCTGACTTATCTGTGATGATGTGAGAGAGCTCTCAGTTCCAAAAGATTTTATCTACCCCGTAAGGGCCACCAGCCCACTTCCCCCTACTGTTACTTATTACTCTATTTTCTCAACTCGAAGATGCAGGGTTTTGTTTGTTTTTGTTTGTTTGTTTGTTTTCCAGCTTAAAATCTCTGAAACTGAAATGGATCTTAGAATTGATAGGGTAGTGTTTTGTTCCTACTCTCTTTCTCTAAATAGAGGGGAGTGAACAAATAGGTATCATGGCCCATAAAATTGAAACTCAGCCTCCAGCCTGTAAGGCTACCCCTGCAGCCTTGGGATTGAAGGTTGATAGAAACAAGTAGGAAGATGAGGGCTCAGGCCTTAATATCCAAGACAGGTTGAAGCCAGGGAGGTGGGGGGCATGCAGAGCCGCCTGTGACCCAATGGTAATTGTCTTAGAATAAGGTCACCAAGCCCACATTTGTCCCCGTGCTTTTGTGTTTGCTTTGTTTTGGCTTTGTTTTCCCCAATATAGCTGTACTTAGAGAGAAAGGGTCTTTGTCTACCCAAGAGTGGTAACAGGAGCACTTTCCCGGTTACCTTTTAAATATATGTCCGTTGGTGTCTAAAACACACATTTTTTTCCTAGCTCTTCAGAGCACCTGAAGCACTGGGGTTCTGCCATCCCCCAAAAGTAGCCCAACACCCACATGCTCTCATCCCCATCTTTTCCAGAATATTCCCTGTCCTTCACTCCTTCCTTCAGGGCTCTTCCCTCTAAAACTACTTTGGAGGAACAAACTTAGGCAAAGATACTAATGGATAATAATATTCTCCCTTCTTGGGTGTTGCATTTTAAAGGGGTCTGGAGGAAACACAATATCCTAATTCAAAATACTTGACTTTGAATTGAGGAATTTTCAAGACACCAGGAAGGATATATTAGCGCAAGAGAGATTTTAAGTCTCCATCAAATCCCATTATATAGGCATCCACATGCTCTGTCAGAGCCCAAAGATTCTGGGCAACAAGAAATGTCAAATGTAAACGTAAAATTCTATCTCTTTGCTTCTGGCATTTTCATCACAGCTTTGGTGATCCTGACAAGAGAGAATAAAAGAAAGAAACCAGGTTTTCCTTTGCAAATTGCTTACCAATTAGCTTTTAATGAACACTCGATTCTTTCATGATGACATAGACTAAGGGTATTTACTCAATCTAACTTCTCCTCAGCTTAATGGGAGCATTTGACTAGTCCCTGCAACAAATTCACCAAAACAAACATTTATTCTGCTACCATTTGAGAGACGCTCTGCCAGCCATTGGGAGAGATTAAAAATATATGAGACATGGTCTCTGCTCTCTAGGCACTTAGTATCTAGCTGCAGGGACAAGTTTATAAGAGCTCAATAACAGATTCAACACAATGATATGTGTAACGGCACAAAGCAGAAATGCATTACCAAATGCAGTGCCGGGGTATTTAAGAGAGAAACAGTGTGAATAAAAAAAGCCTTCTTGGAGGAGCTGAATCTAACGGGTGGTATTATGAACACCTGTTATTTCTATTAACCTAGCATCCTTATACCCTTTGGAGAAATTTCCTAGCCCCATTCCCTGTGGTCCTACAGGCTATCAAATAAGAGTCTGCACAGTATGGACACCTGACCCAGGTTACACCAGTTAGGATTATTCACTCTTCTGGCAACAAGACTTGGTCCAAGTGAGTACTTGACTCACCTTGGGCCAATCAGAGTCCTTCCCTGGATTTCTGACTCATGCACACTGGGAAGGGGCAGTCTTTCTCTACTGGGATGTGTACATAAAAGGGAATAAATACAGGATTGCTAGAGGCCATGTTCTGTTTCGTGGAGAGAGCCTTCTTACAGAACGAAGCCAAAACTCAGGAGAACGTCAAAATGAAAGAAGAAACAGGCATATTCCTGACATCTTTTGAGCACTTCAGTGTAGCAGGCCTAAAGGTCCATCACTTAGTCTTACAAGCCAATAAATTCCCTTTGTATCTTATTTATCAAATTCACCCGTACCCTTCCTGGAACTCAAGTTTTACATGTTAATCTTCTTAGTCCCAAAGGGTCACTAATGCTCTGTTCATTTTTCCCTATTTTTTTTAATCTATTTGTGCTTAATTTTAAATAGTTTCTATTGCTATGTATTCAAATTCATTGATCTTTATTTTTGCAGTGTCTAATTGGCTCTTAATCCCATCCTGTGGTTTTTCTCAATTTAGATATTGTGTTTTTCACATCTGAAAGTTCTATTTAGTTCTTTTTTATATCTATCTTCCATTTTTCATCTTAATATGTTCATTTTTTTCCTACACCTTGAGCATATAGAACATATTATAATAGCTATTTTAAGGCCTTTGTTAATAACATTATCTCTGCCATTTTTGGGTCTGTTGATTCTTTTTCCTTCCGGATATGAATCATATTTTCCTATTTTTTTGCTTTGTGGTAATTTTTGAGTGAATGCTGGATATTGCAAATTTTCTATTGTTGGATTTTTTCTGGTATGCAGTTAATTTACCTGAGATCAGTTTGGTTCTTTGAACACTTGCTTTTAAGCTTGGTTAGGACAGGTCTAGAACAACCTTTAGTCTAGGTAAGTTTAGCCCATTTACTGAGGCAACATCTCTTTGAACACTCTACATGCTGCCTGTGTATTACGGATCCTACATGAACTCTGAAAGTTATTCTCTCTCTTACCTTCTCTCCCAGCCTCACAGAGCTTCAAGTTCCACATGCACAGGGTGATACTTAGCCAAAGATTCCAGAAGATCTGCTAAAGATTTCCAGAGCTCTCTCTCCTTCCCACTCTGTCATTCCCTGTCTGTCTCTGCATCTTCCTCCTCTCTGATATTCTTCTCAATTTTTAGCTGCCTGAATTCTGATGTCTGTCTCCTCAACTCAGTATGAACTTTGGGCTTTGTTTGGATCTCCCTCCTTGCACTACATATCAAAAGTGCCTCCTAAATAGAATAATTATAGGGCTCATCTCATTTACTTTCTTTCTGTCAGAATCACATTGCCTGTTGTTCAATACCTGAAAGCAGTTATTTTCTGTTTTTTTGTTTGGTTGTCTAGTTCTTGAGGTAGAAGGACAAACCCCACCATATCAGTTAATCCTTTATGGATGGAAGAAGTCCCAAACTTTAATTTTTTTTATCTACTCCTTATCAAACTTTCCTCTCAGGGAAACAGTCTATAATTTTTACTTAAGAAGAAAAGTAAGACAGTGTCTAATATTAACAAGTTTATACTCATCCGGCCCAATGTAATTATGATACTCTCTACTTTTCTACCTGAACTGATCCTAGAAGCCACAAGTTATGAGACATGATTTCACCTGTCAAATGGAAATAATAAGAAGTATTCCTAAGTTTGTGATGAGGATCAAATGAGATAAATTACATCAAGTCTGGTGTATGATGTTTGTTCTGCAAATGGCAACTCTTAGCACCACTGAATGAGTCACAGGAAATGGAAACACTGATTTTGTGGGGTGGAAGCCAACATTAGTGGCCCCATTTTTCTAAAAATAAGCCCAAACAATAACACAAATGCATTTTCAGTTAAATTTCACTTGGTGCCAACTTTCTGTCCAATAGGCCTTGTTAATTTTATTATAAAAGTTTCTCAAGAGTTCAAAAATTCACTGAAAATGCATTTCATTCAATATTTTTTATGTTCTGTAAGTCAGATTTTAAAGTAACAATAAAAACTAAATATAAACTGCATAATCATCATTGAATAGTGATGCCAAAAAAGCAACCAGTCCTGGTTTTCTGAGTCTTAGAGCTTTAGTATCTTGGAGTGAGAGCGTGGAAGGAGGGAATGGCCAGACTGGCCTCCAGCTTGAAAGATAAATTACATAACTGGCATTTTTACTAAATCCTGGAAACAGAAGTAGCAAAACTTGGTGTCTGTTTTTCACAAATATTAAAATGCATTATTTGCCTATGGAAGAATTTGTTCTAGATTTTGTTTTCAAGATATCATTGATTTCATTTTAAAATAGCATTCCCATCAGCTCTTTGTACGGGTAGATCACAGTTATTCTTCACTTGGGAAATGAAGGTCTCTTTTAAATATTTAGGCTTTCTTACTCCTTTACAAAACATTTCTTAAGTATCTGCTATTCCAGGTACTCTAATAGATTCTGTAACATGCTAGATTGCATGTATTCTCATTTTATCTCTTCTAATATGTATAATTATTGCAGTTTTATAGGTGAGGAAACTGGAAGCAAGAGCAATACTATGATTTGTGTCAAATCACACAGCTATTTAGTGGCACTTCTAGAAAACAAATAAGACTGAGCTATTACCCTCAAGGAACTATAGTTTTAAAAATATCTCTTAAAGAGTAAGGAATGGCTGAGTCTCAAAAAGACCCTAAAAACACTGATTAGAGTAGGTAATCTCCCAACTGTGAGAGGCCATGCCTGTAAGGACAACCCTGCCAGCTCCTGGTAGACCAATATCAGTGAGTTCAGTCAGCTTCTGGGTTCCCAAGAAGACAACTTCAGGGGCTACCATGTTGTTTCTTTCAGAAGCCTTCTGAAGTTTTGCTTAATATCTGAAGAATTAAAACATTCTTTAAAGAAAGGGTGCAATCGAGGCATTCCATTTCCTATTTTGCTTCCTTCTATTTGCTTAGTAGTTCTCCATAGAGACCTGAACAAAGAATTTACTACAGGGTTTGTATATTCATGCAAATAACGTATTTCCCTTTTTCTTCCAGATGCTGAAACATTTCTGTTTGCTTCTCTAGTTGATTTTGAAGAATTATGATGCAAATGTGCGGTTGGCAGATATTTTGTATTCTTCTCAAGCTCTTCCTTATGCTCTGAGAGAGAGAGAAGGCTGTGCTCCTTAATTTGGGTTCCCTGTTCTTCCAGCAGGTGTGGATTTGCCGCTGCCAGAGACTGAGCTGATGTGCAGCATGAGTTCCTCCTGGAGACATATATGGTCTGCCTTCAGCTGGAGTGCCGTGAATTTACTGTGTGCTTTAGGGCCAGCTTTTCTAATTCTGCAGATTTAAATTTTATTTTAGGGTTCTCTCTCTCTCTCCCCACCCCCTTTCTGTGTGTGTGTGTGTGTGTGTGTGTGTGTGTGTGTGTGTGTGTGTGTCTGTCTGTCTGTCTGTCTCTCTCTCTCTCTCTCCGATTTAGTTAAGGAGTAAACTCTTTTTCTCTTTGGTATAACTTGACATCTCAGTTTCTGGAACATCCAGAGAGACCGAAGTAATAGGTCAAAAGCAGTCAGGTGCTGGTGCCTTCAGGGCCTCCTCAGAAGAGCCAGCAGGGGAGCAGGGAACCCAGAAGCAGCCCTAACCTGGAATTATCCTCTAGAACTGCCTTTGGATCATCTGAGGTGCACTGGAGTGAGAAGACACCATTATGCAGTTCCAGTCTACACAGACTAATAGAAGTGAGAAACACTTGCTGGGGGCAAATCTGTGACCCAAACCACTCAAGGTAGAAACACACAATGATTTTGTCTTCCTTCCCTATTGTAGAAGGTTAATAGATACATTTTTACAAACTAAGTAGACCTTTTTCTTCATTTTTTATAAATCATGATTCTGCCTGTGCCCTGAGAAATGATGTCACTGATACCCTCCACACCTTGGACTAACTTATCCCACAAAGAGGCATCATTTCTGTCTTATGTGAGGGAATGAAGGCTGTGCTACATTAAGGAAATAGCTGACTGTTTTTTTTTCCATAAGTAGATGTGAAATAACAGAAAATACATTGATAAATATTGATCTCTGCTCCATGTTCCTGACACAGAGCTCCTAAAACCTTTGTAATTTCCTGAATAATAGCGACATATGATACAGAATTTTTAAGTCCTTTGGAATTTCCTGGGTAATAGGAACATGTTTTGTTCTAGTGAGGTGCTCTTGGTGGGCTCCTGGATGGGGATTGGTCACCAGAAAAACCAAGCCATGAATAGAAGTTACGAGCTTTTAGCACCACCTCCCATTCTCTTGAGAGGGGAGAAGGGCTGGAAATAATCAACCATGCGTACATAATGAAGCCTCCATAAAAATCCCAAAAGTATGGTGTTCAGAGAGCTTCTAGATACATCTAAATGCCAGGGGTGGGGGTGCACACCAACTCTAGGCAGACAGAAGTTCTTGCCCTTTGGACCCTCCCAGACCTTCCCCAATGTGTCTCTCCATCTGTGTATTCATCTATATACTTTATCATGTCCTTTATTAACACAAGTGTTTCCCTAGGTTCTGTAAACTGTTAGAGCAGATGATAGATTCCAAGGAGAGAGTCGTGAAAACCTCCAATTTGTAACCAAGTTGGACAGGAAGTTGTGGGTAACCTGGAGACATACTACTTGCAATTGGTGTCTCTAGTGGGGGCAGTCTTGTGGGACTGGGTCCTTAACTTATGGGGTCTGACACTAACTCCAGGCAGTCAATGTCAGAATTGTTTGATGTGGAAAAGCCACACATCTGGTGTATCAGTGTTTGAGAAGTACAGTAGTGTAGTAGCGGAGAGCAAAGGAAAAGAAAAATCAGAGAGTTTTTTTCTAGACAGTGGAAAAGAGTACCTTCCCTGAATACCACTGAAAGAACATAAATATTCCTCATACCTCTTTGGCTGCTCCTTTTAGGTCTCTTTTGCTGGCTGTTCCCATCTCCCTGATCTCTGAAAGCTGGGGCACTCCAGGGCTTGGCCCTTGGCCTCATTTTCTGCTCTGTCCATGCTCACTGCATTTCTGACCTGATCCATTCACAGGGCTCTAAAGTTCACTTAAACAATGATGTCTCCCAGATTTATATCTTTAATACCAACCCTTTCCTGAACTTCAGACTTAAGTGTCCAATTTCTTATTTCATATCTCTACTTGGATGTCTAATTAACACCCAAATCTTAACATGTACAAAGCTGAGCTCCTGACATTTCCACCACATCTTACTCCTCCTGTGGTTTTCCTCATCTCAGTAAAAGCTATATGCGTACTTCCAGTTGCTTAGGTCAAAAGCCTTGGTGTAAATCTTGACTACCATATTTCTCTAACATCACACATGGTATAAGCCTCCGACAAATCCTGACAACTCTACCTTTACCCAGAACCTGAGCACTTCTCACTAGCTCCACTATCACCACCCTGGTCAAGCCACCATCATCTCTCACCTGGATGACCACACAGCTTCATATCTGATCTCTTTTCGTCCTTATATATGTTTAGTTTGTCCAAAACACAGCAGTGAGAGCAATCTTATTAAAATCTCGGTTAAATCATGTCACTCCTATGTTGAAAACCCTCCAATGGCTTCCTATCTCATGCAGAGTTAAATCCAAAGCCTTTTCCATGAGTTACAAGGTCTTACCACATCTGCCCCTCTTTTGTCCCGTTGCGCTTCTGACTTAGTATGCTACTATCCTCTCTCTCTCTGTTCCAGTCTACTGGCCTGGCCTCCTCACTAGTCTCACTTCAGGGCCTTTGCACTTGTTCTCTTTGCCTGCAGTGTTCTTCCCCCATCTACAATCATGGCTCCTCTCTCTCTTCCTTGTTTCAAGTCTTTACTCTGCGGAAATAAACAAAGACCAACCTAATGACAACAAAAGCTGTTTGTTCAGAGCTTGCTACAGCAAAGGAGTCAGCCACCATCACTTTTTCCAGAGTTTTGGCAGAGACTCAAAGGCAGAAAGAGGACTGGGAGAGCTTTATGGTGGAAAAAGGAGGTTACACGCATGCCCTGATTGGGGAAGCTGTAGATGGGCTACCTATGTGACTGATTAGGAGTGCTTTCTCTAGTTGGTCCTATGTTGGAAGCAAGGGCAAAAATTAGGAACGCTGTCAGTTATTAATCAAGTATTGGACATTTGGGGCTAATTATTAAAGGGATACTTGCTTGGACTCTTGGAGTATTTGTTAGAGATAGTGGTCTGACTTCCTATATGTCTGATTTAGAGAGAGCAGGATAGCTTCCTGGGCTGGTTACTGTAGACTGGGTGTTGACTTCCTGAGCTGGATGCCACAGGTTGTGGGTCAGAGTTCTATTCTTATATATGGTCTGGACATTGTCTGTTGGCATATTCAGTCCTCAATTCTTAAGGAGACCTTCCCTAACAATCTCTTCTAAAATAGCCAACTCTTTCCATATCTTTCCTTTTTTATTTTTCTCCTTAAACATGTATCTTTTGCTTGTTTATCTTATTTACTGTATGCCTCTCCCACTAGTATGTAAATTCCTTGAGAAAGGGTTGGCTATCTTTTTTCATTAGTATATCCCAGAACCTGGACTACTACCAATTTAGCCCATAATAGAAGTCAGTGACTATTGTTGAATAAAGCAATGAAATATTTATTTAGTACCTATTACTGAAGAATTACATTAGTTATTAACTTCACTGTGAAGAAACCTGGCAGTCATTACCTTAACAAAGTAACTATGATTAACATCACCAGTAATGAGTCATATCGGTGTCATGTACTCTGAGATAAGATGATGAGAAGGCTACATCAAGTTTCTATGGTTTTCTCCTCCAAAACCCATAACCCCAATCTAATCATAAGAAAAACAACAGCCCCAAACCGTGGAGCATTCTACAAAATACCTGGCTAGTACTCTTCAAAAGTGAGAGAAATTGTCACAGTTTGGAGGAGAAAACTAATATGTAATGTGGTGCCCTGGTTTGGAAACTGGAAAGAAAAATGACAAAGTTTTCAATGGGAAAACTGATGAAATAAAAAAAAAATCTATACTTCAGTTGATAGTATTGTGCCAATGTTAATTTCTTAATGTTAGTAACTGTACCATGCTTATAGAAGATGTTCATATATCAGAAGAAGCTGGATGAATAGTATACAGAAACTATCTGTACTAGTTTAGCAACTTTCTTTAAATCTAAAATTATTTCAATATAAAAAGTATTTAAAGATTAAAATACTTCAAAAAAAAAAAGGGGTGCATTAGGAACTGGCAGGAAGGGAGGAGTGTATAGAATCATTCCAAATGCACTTATTAAATACCTACAATGTGCTGAGTGTTATTGAAAATGCTGGTAATACAATATCAAATACATTTTTATCTCTACACTTCAGGGCCTGGTTTGTGGTCTGGTAGAAAGATGTAAACTATATGTTACAGCTACTATGATTGGCATCCAGACAAGAAAAAGCAGAAGCACAAAGAAGAGAGTTCAATTGTAAAGGCACGTTGGATCAAAGGAGAGCCAGTGTGAGAAAAGGCTTGTTAGAGAAGGTTGTTCTTGAGCTGAATTATAGGAGAAGAGTGTTTATCCCCTGGGAAGGAACGCAATTGGGAAAAGAGGTTTGGAAGGGCCTGGAGGACAGTCCTGAAGCCGAGTTAGGCAAGATGACTTCACACAGGGTATATAAAAGTGAGTGCAGAATATCTCTGACATAGCAATGTCCTCATGAAGCTACACTGATTTCCCAAAACATACATTGCCCATTGTTTGCTGCATAACTTTTAAGTTGATTCTTTACTCTTTATTAATTTGGGGGAAATAAACCAATAAACTTGGATCTCACCTTTAAAGAGAGACATATCTCTGAAAGAATTCGTTACCCTTTAACTGTAAAGTGTTCCACTAATAATTTAAAACTTAGCTCATAATTTAAAAACTTGTTGTATTTAGATGATATTGAATTTTATTAAATAAAATTACTAAGGGCAGCTTAGGAATCTTTACAATGTCAAGGAAAGAATCAGTATATCCTCTTGAGTGGCATTTTTGAATGTGTGGAGTAAGTACTGATTTCCCTGCTTTGGAGTTCTTGCAGCTGCTGAGGTCTGGTCTGGAAATTATTTATCAATCTCAGTGGGATGAAGACAACATTTTTACCAACTGAGTTGTTTAGTTCCATTCATTGTTTTTGATTGTTATGGAATGCCATCTATAATGTTGGTAAAATATCAAGAAGTCAGTCCACATGTTTGGAAGTATAGCAGAGGATATATAAGAAAGACTTCATCCATCCATTCATCTATCCATCCACCCATTTAGCAATATTTATTGAGTACCTACCATATATCTAACATTGTGCTATAGATACAACAGTATACAAAATAGACTTGATCCAAGCATATACCTCAAGAGAAGAGGCAATTATACCCAGAGTGATAAGAGGGGTATGCAAGGGGATTGAGTTGACCCCAACCTGGTATGAGTCAGGTCAGGCAAGCCATAGCCTCTAACAGGAGACGCTTGTCACAAGGTGAGTAGGTACTTTCTGGACCTCGGTAAGAACAGTGGAAGGAAGGGGAAACATTTGTACCAAGTAACAGAAAAGCCCTTCCTCCCCTGCTGCCTCATAGATATGAAGTACCCTGTCAGTGTGTGCACAAAAGTCCTTTAATGGCATCAGAACTTCCTGCTTTATTAGACTGGAGCCAGTGGGGCACTGAAGAACAATTCTAGTGACAAGAATGAAAGGTTACAGGAAATTCTATTTTTATTCCTTGGTGACTTATTTGCTTTCTTTTCTCCCCCTAATCCTTGAGTCATCTGGTCTCTGAGTATTGCCAAGGACATGGGAAGTTCTTAACCTGTGCCTGTATGTATTCCTCCACCCTACATTATTTTATTTCTTTAGTCTCTATCTCAAGTGATGCAATGATGTCTATAAATTATCAAGAAAGAAAAACTAGCCCCTGCTAAACTAGTACGTTCCTGTAGTATTCAGCATGACTATTCCAAATTACCCATCTTTCCATCTCTGGACCTTAGCCCTGATATTTTACTGCAGATTGATCCCAACTAGAAATGGGCTTCAAATAATTTTGTATTGGCCTCCCAGTTCTGCAAGTCTTCCAAGGAATTAGTTGCAGTTCACTACCTATCAACTGCCACCCCCACCCAAAATAATTTCTCCACCCCCATAGGAGCTCCAATGAATAGTGTCTTTCTCTTTGACTAGATGAGTTCTGAAATCCAATTTAATGCAGCCCTTGATGCAGTTGGAAATAGAAAACAGAATTGGGGACAGGTCACCCAGTGAGTTTAAGTCCCTGATTAGCAGAAATGGCTTATAAATATATCAATGATTTCTTATATTTGTTTAGCAGTGGTATACCTAGCATATTATTTTCTATATATTTTTGGGGTATAACCAACATATAATAAACTGCACATATTTAAAGTGAATAATTTGGTAAGTACACCTCTGAAACCATCACATAGTTAAGATAATATATCCATCAGCCCAAGTTCTTTTATTTGCCTTTGTTTCTCATAAAAGGCACTAAAATATAGATATCTTTGGACAAGAAAGAAGAAAAACTCTCCAGTTTTATTAATAGATGCAATTTTAGCTGTATATTAGTACCAGAGTAAGAAGCAACATCCCACAATTGAGTCAGCAGAGCATCATTCTAAGATCAAATTGCTAAACAGGTTCATAGAGCAGCTAGGTGACATGTGACATCTAACTTAAGTAGTCTGTGAGCTCTTCTGATGCGTATTGTCTTGACAAATGTTACCCATCCCAGTGCTTCCCAAGACAGGATTACATACTGTGTAGTCCCATACCATACTATCCTGACTCCTAGAATAAAATTATACCACTGCATTGCAAAAGCTTATTTATTTGTTTTCCTTTCCCACTATGATACCAAGAAAAATCTTCATTCATCACTATCTGTGATGGAATGCCTAGCACATAGCAGAGCTCAGTGCATTCTTATTGAAGAGAAAAATTAATGAGTCTTACTTTCCTAAAAGCAACTGAGCAGATGGCTTGGTATAACCCTTTTCCATGCAGGATCGGGAGCTCAATGTACACATCTGACTAGTGACATGATATAGTAGTCTAAAAGCAGCATATTTCACCAATCAGAGTTTGGATCATATCCTACCAAACTCATTACTGGGAAGTGTTTCCTTAAGGTGATATCCTTACTGAACCATGTCCAGTTTGCTAACGAAAGAAAGAAAGAAAGAAAGAAAGAAAGAAAGAAAGAAAGAAAGAAAGAAAGAAAGAAAGAAAGAAAGAAAGAAAGAAAGAAAGAAAGAAAGAAAAAGAAAGAAAGAAAAAGAAAGAAAGAAAGAAAGAAATATATATATGAGGGAGAACAGATAGAAGGTGAGCTTTTTTTTTCTTTTATAATTAAAGGTAAAGAGATTCATTTGTTTGCCCACATATTCTAAACATTGCCTACATGGTTTTGGAATATTTGATTTTTCCTTTGAAATCATCTTAAAAGAGAAAAGCATTGCTTCTGAGAGTTACGAAATCTCCAAGGCAGTTAGCAATTCATTTATCACTGTAATGCAGGAAGATAAACAGGGGTACTGAACAGAGATACTCCATTATGCTTCAGCAGAGTTATATTTTTGCTTTGGCTTTGGCTTTACTTGAGGATTCTGTACTAATGGAAACATTGATCTTATTTCCAACATCACATTCCGGCATTCTCCTAAAATGGAAATCCCTCTTCAGCTTTGCATTTGTTTCTAAGCATGGTGAATTAAATCCTCCCTGTGGTTATGCTTAAATATCACAGCCTATTGCATGCTTTTCCTGATCACCACGTAGCCCACATTCCATAACAAACAGCTATATACTGATCTGGGCTCTCCAAATACACAGTGCAAACTATAAGACACCTTATCAGAGTGTGCTGCAATTGTTTATGTGTCTGAATAACTGGACTGGGAGATCTGTGAGGTTTCTTCAACTCACACAGAATTTTCATAAATTTGCCTTGTTCAGATCGGCTCATAAGAATAAAGCAGGAAGTGAATCCAATAGCTTAAAAAATAAAGATAAAAATAATTTCTACATACCCCTTCTTCTTTTCCAAGGAGAATTCAAAAGAATTCAATCAAACTCTCTTTTGGAAATTCCACTTGTCATTACAATTATGTATTAAACACTTTTCCTCATATATTCATTTGCTCATTTAATAAACTTTACTAAAGTCTTACCTTAACCCACTTTTAAAAGATACTATTACAAATATACCTGCTGTCAAGAAACTGAAGCACAGCAGAGAAGAAATTGAAGCACAGCAGAAAAACAACTGCAACACAAACTATACAAGTAGAAACTCATGCACAAGATGTTCCAGAAGCCTGGAGAGCAAGCACGGAAAGCTCGCCAATTGGGGGTAGGGTAGGGGTGATGGTCAAGGAAATCTTCCACAAGGAGGCCATGTTTAAGCTGGTTTAAAGACAGAATAGGAATTTTCTATCAGGATGCAAAGGGAAGAGGAATCTGGACAAAGAGCATAGAGGTCTTAGAGAGCAGAGTATACTTTGAAAACAGGCATGATATATGTCAGGAGGTGTTGGAAATGAACTCCAGAGGTGATCTAGGAAGGGTTTTGCACTTCTTCTGGGTAGTTCTGAACTTGACCCTATGCAAAATGGATAACCGATGCAACAGTTAAGCACAGTTGTAGCACAGTCATATTTATATCTTGAAATGTACACTTAAACAAAAATGTAGGACAATGTTTTGTAGAGAACGTTTCTAGGAACCTTGGCATATTAAGAGTTATGACTCAAAATGATTTCCAGTCAGGTAAGTCTGGGAAAATGATGAGTTAAGCATACTTAAACTACTTAAGCACACATCTCATATCTTTAACTTGTTCACCTTTGTTTTGTTTCTCCAAGAAGGGGATATGCAACTTCTCCCAAACTTATTTCACTACGGAAACTCTTTGTTTTTCCCTTCACCAAATATCTCATAAGATTCAGGTTCCCAAGAATACACTTCAGGAAATGCAAGTGTACAGGACTGATTGGGATGTTACAACGAAGTCAATGAGATTATCTATGAGAATATTACAGTATTATCAGAAAATAAACTATACCAGCAGCCAAGGCATAGAGAGGGTGGAACCAAACCATGTTTGGGTATTGGAATGCCCACAGCAGGCAAGGCTTGATCTGGTGACTCATTTTGACACCTGTGATATTAACTCATTAGAGTCACAGGACTTTTCAGAAGGGGCTAGTCTAATGCTACACTTACTGTCCACCCCCGCCTTTTATAACATAAGGAAATTGAGCCCTCAGTAAATTAGTGACTTGATCAAAATTGACAATCATGATATATAAAATCAGCTCTGCATGCTCTTAATGTTTTCACTGGAGGAGAGCCAGAGTGTGAATATTTATAAACACTAGATAATCACCAAACAAGTTATGTTTGTCTTTGGATTATATTTCTTTACTTATATTTGAATAGAGATTCATGTGACATTTAGGGAATAGATGATGCTCTGATAAAACTAATGAAGTTGCACTGTCAAGACTTGAATCCAAAGGAGCTGGAAAGCTGTCCAGCATTTTTATTCTGCCTGCATGAATTCTTGCCTGCTTCCCGCACTGTGTTGGGCAGAGAGGGCAGCCCCCTCCAGGCACACCTGTGAGTTCCCACTGGGCATGGTGCTCTTTCTGAATCGGTCTGTGTGATGCATTGCTTCTTTAGTAAAGGGGGTCAAGAGGGAATTATGTTTTGGTTTTAGTAAAGTTGTGCCAAGGTTATGCAGCTATCCCCTCAAATAATCATTTTTAGGGAAGTTGGATGCTAAACAATTGCCTGTTATTATTATAGTTTCCATTGTAAATCTATATTTAGAGAGCACTCAAAATCCAATACCAAACCACTCTAAAGGTTCTGTGATTTCACCTGAAATGACACACAGTCAACATAAGAGGGAGTATTTTGCTTTGCTCTTCTTTCTGCTTCAGAGAACTGCTGTATTGCACGGGCCCATCTCCTGAGTCACTGGCCAAATGAGACTTTGGTCCTCATCACAGTAAGATCAAAGGATGGGGATAACTTTGAAACGACGCAACTGTGTCTTTATTCGGGCATTTGAAACGTGCTGATATTATACAATCTCGCTGCTCTCTCCACTCTGAGCTCCTTGGTAGCTTTTGATTTTTCCTGACAAATAGATTGTTTTGCAATCTTTTGCAATCTTTGGCACACAGGATGTGCCAAACAAGATTCACCTTCAACTGAATATGCTACTCATTCATGGCTGGCAATTTCTGAAAGGTGTTCATTGGAATACCAACCACTCTTTTGGCTATTAAAAATTACTGAAGGTCAAAGACAAACAACTTGCTCTATTCTCACATTTTTCCATCCTGGTAAAAATGTTTGTGACTTGCCTTCACTCAAGATTAATGAGAAGGCAAGAGGACTATTATTGAGACACTCCTGATCCACTTCAAGAGCTGCAATCTTCACACTAAGGGACTGCATTTGGTTTTTAACTGAAAAAAAAGGAAAGAAGAAAGGAAGAAGGAAGAAGGGAAAGATAGAAGGATATTGTAAATTCTGAGGATTGGGGTAATTCTACACCAACTAATCAAAGGAAATATAAGAAGTAGGAAGTAAAAATTAAGTTCTTTAAACCCTAAGAAATAGCCCTTATACACTAAGAAAGACATTTCATATTGTTATTCCATGAATCTTGAGTTAATTATTTTCAGTCATCATATTATTAAAATGAGTATCTTTCCTCCTGTTTTTTTTTCTTTAAAACTATTATCAAAAATTTCCCTCAAGAAGGAAAATTTTTGAATCACTTTGATTTGTTTTACTTCGCTCTCTGGATGATCATGGCTATACCCAAACAGAAAATGAAGAAAATCAGTTACAAAATTTAGCTATAATTAAATGGGTACATTAGGATTACCACTCAGCCTCCATATATGAAATTTATTCTGGGGTCATTGACAAAAGCGTACTTCCACGGCTCTGAACATTATTCAAGACCTGGATCAAGTACAGCCTCTATGAAAATTTCCCCCAATTTTCCACTCTACATAGGCAAAATTGTACATCATCTATTTTGTGTCTACAGTTTACCTAAGAGTACCATATATAAGTAGATGGAGAGATAGATAATAACACTAACTACATTTACTGAAATATTTGGAATGCAATACTTAGAATCACTCTCTACTGTGAGATGTTCCATAATGGAAGGCATGAGTTATCCCTACTTCCATTCCCTGTGCCTAAAACAGCCTACTACAATGTAAGTACTATATGCAGTAGTGTTACCAAAGCGGTAGGTTCTTTCCCTACTCAATACCCTTCCCCACATAGCCAAATAACAAAACAGTATATGTTGGCAGGCAGGTAATTTATTCAATGACCAGAGAATTGAGAAGGGAGCTCCCCGCTCTAAAGGCACCATCTTCCTGATTATGTCTCATGGTCAGGGTTTTATGGGCTTAGAGTAATTAAGGAGCTGGTAAGCAAGCTGACATACGGGTTTTTTTCAGTGAAGTGGGGGGAGCCTTCTCAGAATCAGACTGCCACCTTTCTTCTTCCCTTTAATGGGCACAGTGTGATCAGTCATGGCACTGGTTGGTGTGTTTTTTGTTGTAACAATTAGAAGGCAAAGAACTCCAGGTCATCTGGAGGGTTAGCCTGGGGCCTGAACTGGATCAAACAGGTCAAAAACTGGGTCTTGGGGGCTTGCTTGGAGCCTGTGGCTTCTGGCATCTTGCCTTAGTTTCTGGTGACAAGCAGCATCGATAAGCGGGGCTAGAAAACTGGGTTATTGTGGCTTGTCAGCGAGTGCCTGGTGACAGTAGGACATTTTTTTTTTAAACATCCAGTGAAAGAAATGATTAAATATATTCAGGGTGATAACAACTATGAAGCTCTTCCTTGAATCCATTAGTTTGGAAAAATGGAATCATCTTTTAGCTCCTAAAATACAACACTCACAAGTATTCTGAAGTATTTTGCTTCCACGTTTTAACATAATGGATAACAAATTCTAAACGCATCAAATGGCCACTTATTTTTATTCCAAAGCTTTAAACTTCAAATGTGAAACATCTCCCCTATTCCTCTTTTGCAGTGGCCTTTAACAAGGCATTGTTGTTAGAACAATGAAAAATATTTTTACAATATCAAGGTCTTATATGAATTAAGGTTGTTAAACCAAAGAAGTTCCCGAAAATTTTCTCTCTCTTTACATATAGAGAAAATAAGAATCATTTTCTAAAAGCAAAGACGAAGATGATATGAGGAAAAGATTTGAGAAATTAGGCATATATGGAGAAAAGCTGGATAAAGAGAATAAAAACGTGGTAAAGATGCCATATATTGCACGATCCTGTGCAATAACTGCTAGTATCATGTGATATTGGGCACTTGAAATGTGACTAGTCCAAACTGAACTATGCCATAAGTATAAAAATACTTACGTTTGAAGACTTAGTACAAAAACATGTAAACAATTTCAATAACAGTGTTTCTATTGGTTATGTTGAAATCATAATATTTTGGATGTACTGGATCAAATAAAATATAGTTTCAAAGTTAACTTTACCATGCGGCACCAGGGTGGCTCAGGTCAAGATCCCAGGGTGAGGGAAGGGGAGGGGGGGAGGGGGAGCAGCGCCCCCCCCCCCCCGCTCAGCCGGGATCCTGCTTCTTCTCCCTCTCCCACTACTCCTCCCCACTATGCTTTCTCTCAAATAAATAAATAAAATCTTTAAAAAATTATATTAACTTTACTATATCTTTTCCATTTTTTTCAAAATTTAAAATTAGCTCTGTGGCTCATGTTACAGTCCTATTGCTAGTTCATAACATTGCAATGTAGAACGATTTTTTTTTTCTTTTCCGATCTTATTTTTAGTTTAAACTTGCCTTTCATTAAATGGACTTGAGCTCCTTGGTGCATGCAGGCTAGATATTTTTAAAAGCCCTCCTCTTATGATATCTTCTGGATAAATTATAACAAGCACATTTTAAAATTCATTGATGAGCTTGCAGGACAGTATGTAAAACACCTACCAGGGGAAAAATGAGCTGAAAGCACATGAGTGAAAAATAACTTCCTAACACAGAATCTGTCTGTTGTGGGGGCAAAAGGTGAGCTTTGGAGATTACTTGGAATAAAACAAAGCCCTGAGACAGCTCAAAGTGGCAAAGCTGAAGGCGAGATGTGCACATTAGGTCAGGAGACATGAAGATAACTACGTTATTATGAAAAACGGACCAGAAAAACTATGCACCTGCCAGAAAAATTATCCTTTAAAGAATCGTTCTTCTCTCCATTATGGTTTCAAGTGGAAAACGGATACACAATAGAGAGGATTAACACTTCCAATATCTGGTTCTTAAAATACATTCCCAGTACAAATTATAAATATCTGATGAGTATTCATCAAAAATTAGTATATATAAATGATATTAGAACATTTTTTGAAGAGGACATAATTACAGATAAAGCAGAGATCACAAGATTCAAAGAGAATACTACGTACAGCTTTGTGTCATCAAATATTAAAGCCATATTAAATGGGCAGAGGCCTAGTATGAAATAATGTACCAGTTCTGACTCAGAAAGAAAGAAAAAAGCCTGAATGAAGAGTTTTATAATACCCGAATAAATGGAATCTCACAAGGAAGACAACAGGCCAACAGATGAGTTCTATTCATTTATCAAGGAATGCATTATTTCAATAGCTTTACATTTGTGTGTGGGGGGGAAATTATAAAAAGGGAATACCTTTTAAATAATCTTATGAAGCTATAGTAACTTGATCCCCAAACTTGGCAAGGAAGGTATGAGAAGGAAATTTAAATACAATGTCACTCAGAATATGCATGTGAAAATCCTAAACAAAATGTTAGCAAATCCAACAATATATATTTTTTAATCCTTACCAAGTTGGATTCAAGTTGATTTCAATTAGACAAACTTCTAGAAAAAGGCAAAACTGGTAATGATGACAAGTACATCGATATTTGCCAAGAGTTGGAGATGGTGGGAAGGAATGAGCACAAAAGTGTTTTAGAATAAGGGAACTGTTCTAATCCTGATTGTGGTGATAGATTCCATGTTCATTGATTTAAATGGAAGAATTTTATTGTGTGTGTGTGTGTGTATATATATATATATATCCTTAATAAAAAGAGATACGAAACAAAGACTGAGGGGACTCCCACTGACCAAATGTGGGAAATGGTGGCAAATCATAATCCACTGAATAAAATAAAAACCCATGAGATGGTACTGATAATGAATGAATGAATGAGAGAGAGAGAGGAGGAAAAACTCCTTCTTACAGTATAATGTTGACTACTAAGTATGGAATTTTAAACATACCACTATTTTGCAAACATCATAGTTAAAACTGACCGAGGCAGGAATCATCAATGGATGCTAATATCTAGGGTGGGAATACATTCTCAAATATCTCCCCCCAAATGACTGATTAATCACAAAAGGAAAATTAATAACTGTACAGTGGCACAGGTGGACAATACTTTACTCAAATGAGCAAAATTAACATCACCAATAAGAGGCAAACAGACATTCTTTGTCTCTGGATGTAATATCTCAGATGGACACAATGTCACCCAGGTCACATTCCAGCAAAAATCATGAACTATCATATGAACCTAAATTGAGGGATATTCTCTAAGATATCTAGCCTAATTCTTCAAAAGTCTCAACATCATTAAAGAGAAACAAAGGCTGAGGAATTCTTCCAGAATAAAGGAGAATAAAAAGAACCAGTTAAATGTAACTTTTCATTCTGGACTGGATTCTGTAAAGAAAAAAAATGCTAAAAGTGCTTTTTGGGACCATCACTAAATTGGAGTACTGGCTTTATAATACATAAAAATATATCAATATTGTATTTTCTGAATTTGGTAACTGTACATTGGTAATATTAACAAGTAGACTTGCTCTTAGGAAACACATGGTGAAATATTAAGGGGTAAAGGGGCATGACATATGCAATTACTCTCAAATGGCTCAAAAGTGATAATAAAAATATAATGACAAGGCAAATGTAACAAAGTATGAAAAATCAGTGAATCCTGGTAAAGATTATAAGGAAGTTCGCTAAACTATTCTTGCAAGCTTCTATAAGTTTGAATTTATTTTAGGACAAGTTTATTTTTTTAAACTTCAGAGTTCATTATATACTAATATGAAACAATCTCCACAATTTATCATCGGATATAATAACCAAGGTGCAAAATAGTGTGTATAGCATACTGTTTATATAAAAAAGGTACACACACACACATATATACATACATGTACATATACACACATATTTCCTTGGATTTGCACAGACTGATCTCAAAAGATAAACTAGAAATTAATAATACTCTCTGCCTCTGGAAAGAGGAATTGAAGATATTTTTAACTCTACACTCTTCTGATCTTCTTGAATTTTAAACCATTATTCAATTTAAATAATAAATAAAGGCAAAAAAAGATTTAAATAGCTACCACAGCTATATACTGGTGAAAACATAGAACAATGAAAGCTCTCATATACCATTGATGGAAGTGTAAATTAGTGCAACAATTCCAGAAAATAGTTTGGCTTTATCTTGTAAATGTAAACATATCCAAAGCCTAAGAATCCTGTGGTCAGCAATTCTATTCTTAACTACACACCATTCTGGCAAATGTGCACCAAGAGTCACATTCCAGAATGTCTTTGGCAGCTTTGTTCACAGTAGAAAAACACCAGGCACAATTCAAATCTAGGTGGGCAGGGAATAGATGAATTTGTGATATACTAGACTAGTATACAACAGAGCAAACAAGTGAATTTTAGTTGCCTACAAAAAAATCATGAATCTCAAAAATGTAATGGTAAGTAGTATGAAGTCAAAGAGAAAAATCACCTTTTATAAATTTCCAATAATGTAAAATTGAATCATATATTTGTTATAATGCACACATGAAGCTATAATGAAAGTAAAGGAATAAACACATAGCTCCTAATACTGATTCCCTCTGACAAAGGGAGGAAGATACCAGGATAAGGGAAATGCAACAGGCTTCAACAGAGTCTGGGGTTTGGGAATATTCTATTTCTTAAACTGTGGGGTGGCTACGTGAATATTTGTTTTACTGTTCTTATATACAAACCCATATGTTTCACGTATCTTTTTTGAAATAATAAATAATTTTAAAACACGAAACATTAAGAATGTTATTCAAGGAGAAAGTTAGAAAATATGCAGTGGATTGGGAGAAGATAAATTGGACTGAGGGAAAGAATAATGCAGGTAGAACGCATCTCCACCAAATTAGTCTATGTGGAGGAAGAAAATGCTGATGAGCAGATGGTGCAGTTCCCATCCTATTGGGGTCATCTCTATGTCTCTGTGACAGAGATGAGAGAGAGAAGGTCTTCGCTAATGGGGAAAGGCGACAGCTTGAGATACGAAGCAAGGGTCAAATCGAACTATAGTGAGAGGTCCTCTGCTTCAGATCAGTCTTCTCACCACTTCAGGCCAGGGAAGATACTAACATTCACTTATTCATTCAACAAACACTGTCATATGTCTAGGCACGGCGAAGCACATGAGCAGTTGTATGGCTTCTTACTTCCTCTCCTTCCCCTATGGACTCTTCTGTGTCTCTTCTGTGAGCATCTTATTGTGGCCTCACCCTGTCCTCAGGAATCTAATCTACTTTCCTTTTCTTTCCAGTTTTACAAGCCAATCATATCAACTCCATAACATTTCCTTTCTGGACACCTCCGTTGACATATTCCACGGCTTACTGTTGGGGAAATAAAACAATCCTACCAATGTAAGGCCCCTCTATACCAATAGAGGAGAGAAAGCCATTTGAAATTGAGTTATGATCAGATTTACATACCTGTAAAGGTAACAGGAACTTACCTACAAAGTCTGGACAGAATTTCACATAAATTAATTCATAAAAGCAAAAGAGGAAAAGCAATAAAAACTTTTCTTAGCTCCATTAGAGACCAGAGGACACACCTCTCGTGCGTGATTGTCTCATGTATCTCTTCTGAGGGACTTCCACACGGCTCCAAAGTCAGAAGGTTCATGACCTTGCCTGATGAGTACAAGGTCAGACATGTGATGAGGACCCCTGCATTTTCACTGAGACAGCCTGAGGAGGAGAGCGTGGGAGGGCTGTCACCTCCCTCCTCTTTGCTAAACAAAGCAAGTCCGATCATCTTACCCTTACATTTGGAAGCTTGATCAATGTATCCTTACACACCACAAATGCATATTTTCTATAGTGAAATAGTCTCTTTTTCTTCAGCTTCATCCTACACCTTCCTGGGTTTCTTATGTCGGTATCACAGGGAATTACACTGCCAAGCCAAGTCTTTGCCCAAACCAGAAATGAAGACATTATCTTTGGCCCTTTGTCTCCTTTCTAGATGCCCCTCTCATGTGATCATTAGAAACTCCAGGCCATTCTACCCCGTAAATATCTATCAGTGTATCTCTTCTTTCTACTGTCTCAGGCCACCCTCCTCTGCATGTCCACAGCATCCCTGCTTCCAGAATGGGCTCCATGGTGCCAGGGGGATTATGGGAATGGATACAGAAGCTTGAACAATTTGCATTTCTTTTTGTCAAAAGGAGGATCTGATAGAGAATTGAGTCACGAAAAAATTGTTCTTCAGTGCTCTTGGCATATCTTCTTCCCCAGCTTCTGTGCTTCTCCATTCTAGAAATACAGCTTTCTTTTCCATTTCACATTTTACAAAATACTTCTTCTCCTTCCCCACTTTTCTTTTCCATTTAGCTGTCATCCACTCCCAAATATTAACAAGAGAGTAAGACTATCATAAAATAGCGAACAGCAATGTGTAGAGCGTATTTGGCAGGTGCTCTTGGTTGCTTCTTTAGGATGGAAAGGCTTGTCCTCATTCTGTAGTGCCCAGAATGGATTAAGGCAGTGGGTGCTCAGTAAACTTCATTGATGGTGAAGAATAGAGGAGGAAGCCCATTGAATCGAAAAGCTTTTGGGGCTTAAGACGTAATATTGGTCCCTTTGTAGTACGCTCACTGCAAAGCTCTGAAGGACAGCAGACTTTTATATTTTTCCTGGAAAACAAATCACCACAGGCTTATGCATCAAGAAGGCACCGGGGCTTGGTTGGGAGGGGAATTTGGGGCTGGGTTGAGGGAGCAGTGAACAGTTACCGAAGCAAAGGGCTCCAGGGGCTAGGGGGCAACCAGAGAAAACAGGACTTGTCATCTTGGGTAAAAGGCTTGAGCCAGGTTCTTGCTACTTTATTCGCTTCTCGCTATATAAGTAGATAACTATGGCAGGGAATTTGTTTTTGTTGTTGTCCTTAATTGCTTAAGGTAGGGCAGTCCATTTATTTCTGAATTTCAAGACCTGCTGGGAATTTCCTCAGTACTCCAAGTAAAGAAAGTAGTCTTTTTTTCTTCTTTTTTTAATTTTTTATTGTTATGTTAATCACCATATATTACATCATTTGTTTTGGTGTAGTGTTCCATGATTCATTGTTTGTGCATAACACCCAGTGCTCCATGCAGAATGTGCCCTCTTTAATACCCATCACCAGGCTAACCCATCCCCCAACCTTCCTCCCCTCTAGAAACCTCAGTTTGTTTTTCAGAGTCCATCATCTCTCCTGGTTCCTCTCCCCCTCTGACTTACTCCCCTTCATTCTTCCTCTCCTGCTATCTTCTTCTTTTTCTTTTTTCTTAAAATATGTTGCGTTATTTGTTTCAGAAGTACAGATCTGTGATTCAACAGTCTTACACAATTCACAGCGCTCACCGTAGCACATACCCTCCCCAATGTCTATCACCCAGCCACCCCATCCCTCCCACCCCCGACCACTCCAGCAACCCTCAGTTTGTTCCTGAGATTAAGAATTCCTCATATCAGTGAGGTCATATGATACATGTCTTTCTCTGATTGACTTATTTCACTAAGCATAACACCCTCCAGTTCCATCCACGTCGTTGCAAATGGCAAGATCTCATTCCTTTTGATGGCTGCATAATATTCCATTCTGTATATATACCACATCTTCTTTATGCATTCATCTGTCGATGGACATCTTGGCTCTTTCCACAGTTTGGCTATTGTGGACATTGCTGCTATAAACATTGGGGTGCACGTACCCCTTCGGGTCCCTACATTTGTATCTTTGGGGTAAATACCCAGTAGTGCAATTGCTGGATTGAATGGTAGCTCTAATTTCAACTGTTTGAGGAACCTCCATACTATTTTCCAGAGGGGTTGCACCAGCTTGCATTCCCACCAACAGTGTAGGAGGGTTCCCCTTTCTCCTCATCCCCGCCAACATCTGTCGTTCCCTGACTTGTTAATTTTAGCCATTCTGACTGGCGTGAGGTGGTATCTCATTGAGTTTTTGATTTGGATTTCCCTGATGCCGAGCGATGTTGAACACTTTTTCATGTGCCTGTTGGCCATTTGGATGTCTTCTTTGGAAAAATGTCTGTTCATGTCTTCTGCCCATTTTTGATTGGATTATTTGGTCTTTGGGTGTTGAGTTTGATAAGTTCTTTATAGATTTTGGATATTAGCCCTTTATCTGATATGTCATTTGCAAATATCTTCTCCCATTCTGTCGGTTGTCTTTTGGTTTTGTGGACTGTTTCTTTTGCTGTGCAAAAGCTTTTTATCTTGATGAAATCCCAATAGTTCATTTTTGCCCTGGCTTCCCGTGCCTTTGGTGATGTTTCTAGGAAGAAGTTGCTGCGGCTGAGGTCGAAGAGGTTGCTACCTGTGTTCTCCTTTAGGATTTTGATGGACTCCTGTCTCACGTTTAGGTCTTTCAACCATTTGGAGTCTATTTTTGTGTGTGGTGTAAGGAAATGGTCCAGTTTCATTCTTCTGCATGTGGCTGTCCAATTTTCCCAACACCATTTGTTGAAGAGACTGTCTTTTTGCCATTGGACATTCTTTCCTGCTTTGTCAAAGATAAGTTGACCATAGAGTTGAGGGTCCATTTCTGGGCTCTCGATTCTGTTCCATTGATCTATGTATCTATTTTTGTGCCAGTACCATACTGTCTTGATGATGAGAGCTTTGTAATAGAGCTGGAAGTCCGGAATTGTGATCCGGCCAGCTTTGCTTTTCTTTTTCAAGATTCCTCTGGCTATTCGGGGTCTCTTCTGGTTCCATACAAATTTTAGGATTATTTGTTCCATTTCTTTGAAAAAAGTGGATGGTATTTTGATGGGGATTGCATTGAATGTGTAGACTGCTCTAGGTAGCATTGACATCGTCACAATGTTGGTTCTTCCAATCCATGGGCATGGAACGTTTTTCCATTTCTTTGTGTCTTCTTCAATTTCTTTCATGAGTATTTTATAGTTTTCTGAGTACAGATCCTTTGCCTCTTTGGTTAAAATTATTCCTAGGTATCTTATGGTTTTGGGTGCAATTGTGAATGGGATCGATTCCTTGATTTGTCTCTTGTCTGTCTTGTTGTTGGTGTATAGGAATGCCACTGATTTCTGTGCATTGATTTGATAGCCTGCTACTTGACTGAATTCCTGTATGAGTTCTAGCAGTTTTGGGGTGGAGTCTTTTGGGTTTTCCACATAAAGTATCATATCATCTGCAAAGAGTGAGAGTTTGACTTCCTCTTTGCTGATTTGGATGCCTTTGATTTCTTTTTGTTGTCTGATTGCTGTGGCTAGGATTTCTAATACTATGTTGAATAGCAGTGGTGAGAGTGGACATCCCTGCAGCGTTCCTGACCCATTGAGAATGATATTCGCTGTGGGTTTCTTGTAGATGGCTTTTATGATATTGAGGTATGTACCCTCTATCCCTATACTCTGAAGAGTTTTGATCAAGAAAGGATGCTGTACTTTGTCAAATGCTTTTTCTGCATCTATTGAGAGGATCATATGATTCTTGTTCTTTCTTTTGTTAATGTATTGTATCACGTTGATTGATTTGCGGATGTTGAACCAGCCTTACAGCCCAGGGATAAATCCGACTTGGTCGTGGTGAATAATCCTTTTAATGTACTGTTGGATCCTATTGGCTAGTATTTTGGTGAGAATTTTTGCATCCATGTTCATCAAGGATATTGGTCTGTAATTCTCCTTTTTGATGGGATCTTTGTCTGGTTTTGGGATCAAGGTAATGGTGGCCTCATAAAATAAATTTGGAAGTTTTCCTTCCATTTCTATTTTTTGGAACAGTTTCAGGAGAATAGGTATTAATTCTTCTTTAAATGTCTGATAGAATTCCCCTGGGAAGCCATCTGGCCCTGGGCTTTGGTTTCTTGGGAGATTTTTGATGACTGCTTCAATTTCCTTAGTGGTTAGAGGTCTGTTCAGGTTTTCTATTTCTTCCTGGTTCAATTTTGGTAGTTGATACATCTCTAGGAATGCACCCATTTCTTCCAGGTTATCTAATTTGCTGGCATAGAGTTGCTCGTAATATGTTCTTATAATTGTTTGTATTTCTTTGGTGTTGGTTGTGATCTCTCCTCTTTCATTCATGATTTTGTTGATTTGGTTCCTTTCTCTTTTCTTTTTGATCAGTCTGGCCAGGGGTTTATCAATCTTGTTAATTCTTTCAAAGAACCAGCTCCTAGTTTCGTTGATCTGTTCTACTGTTCTTTTGGTTTCTAGTTCATTGATTTCTGCTCTGATCTTTATGATTTCTCTTCTCCTGCTGGGTTTAGGCTTTATTTGCTGTTCTTTCTCCAGCTCCTTTAGGTGTAGGGTTAGGTTGTGTATTTGAGACCTTTCTTGTTTCTTGAGAAAGGCTTGTATTGCTATATACTTTCCTCTCAGGACTGCCTTTGCTGTATCCCAAAGATTTTGGACAGTTGTGTTTTCATTTTCATTGGTTTCCATGAATTTTTTAAATTCTTCTTTAATTTCTTGGTTGACCCATTCATTCTTTAGTAGGATGCCCGTTAGCCTCCATGTATTTGAGTTCTTTCCGACTTTCCTCTTGTGATTGAGTTCTAGTTTCAAAGCATTGTGGTCTGAAAATATGCAGGGAATGATCCCAATCTTTTGGTACCGGTTGAGACCTGATTTGTGACCTAGGATGTGATCAATTCTGGAGAATATTCCATGGGCACTAGAGAAGAATGTGTATTCCGTTGCTTTGGGATGGAATGTTCTGAATATGTCTGTGAAGTCCATTTGCTCCAGTGTGTCATTTAAAGTCTTTATTTCCTTGTTGATCTTTTGGTTAGATGATCTGTC
>NW_027397069.1:63251627-63288016 GCF_003265705.2 Callorhinus ursinus
TTTGTCTGATATAAGGATTGCCACCCCAGCTTTCTTTTGGTGTCCATTAGCATGGTAAATGGTTTTCCACCCCCTCACTTTCAATCTGGGGGTGTCTTTGTGTCTAAAATGAGTCTCTTGCAGAGAGCATATTGATGGGTCTTGTTTTTTAATCCAATCTGATAGCCTGTGTCTTTTGATTGGGGCATTTAGCCCATTTACATTCAGGGTAACTATTGAAAGGTATGAATTTAGTGCCATTGTATTGCCTGTAAGGTGACTGTTACTGTATGTTGTCTGTGTTCCTTTCTGATCTTTGCTGCTTTTAGGCTCTCTCTTTGCTTAGAGGACCCCTTTCAATATTTCTTGGAGGGCTGGTTTCGTGTTTGCAAATTCCTTTAGTTTTTGTTTGTTCTGGAAGCTTTTTATCTCTCCCTCTATTTTCAATGACAGCCTAGCTGGATATAGTATTCTTGGCTGCATATTTTTCTCGTTTAATGCTCTGAAGATATCTTGCCATTCCTTTCTGGCCTGCCAGGTCTCTGTGGATAGGTCTGTTGCCAGTCTAATATTTCTACCATTGTAGGTTACATATCTCTTCTCCAGAGCTGCTTTCAGGATTTTCTCTTTGTCTCTGAGACTCGTAAGTTTTACTATTAGATGTCGGGGTGTTGACCTATTTTTATTGATTTTGAGAGGAGTTCTCTGTGCCTCCTGGATTTTGATGCCTGTTTCCTTCCTCACATTAGGGAAGTTCTCTGCTATTATTTGCTCCAATATATCTTCTGCCCCTCTCTCTCTTTCTTCTTCTTCTGGGATCCCAATTATTCTAATGTTGTTTCCTCTTATCGTATCACTTATCTCTCGAATTCTGCCCTCGTGATCCTGTAGTTGTTTCTCCCTCTTTTTCTCAGCCTCTTTATTTTCCATCATTTGGTCTTCTATAGCACTGATTCTCTCTTCTGCCTCATTTATCCTAGCAGTTAGTGCCCCCATTTTTTATTGCACCTCATCAATAGCCTTTTTGATTTCGACTTGGTTAGATTTTAGTTCTTTTATTTCTCCAGAAAGGGTTTCTCTAATAACTTCCACGCTTTTTTCAAGCCCAGCTAGTATCTTTAAAGTCATGATTCTGAACTCTAGGTCCGACATCGTACTAATGTCCGTATTGAGTAGGTCCCTGGCGGACTGTACTACCTCTTGTTCTTTTTGCTGTGGTGATTTTTTTCGTCTTGTCATTTTGTCCAGAGGAGAATAGATGAATGAGAGAACAAAATGCTAACAGGTTTACAATGTCCCCAGCAAATATACTGCATACAAATCAGAAAAGACCTGAAACCAGGGGAAAAGAAAGGGAAAGAAAGAAAAAAGAAAGAGAAAAAAAAAGATAAAAACAAAAACAGAACAATACAAAAAAAGCAGAATGTGATCAAATATGATCAGGCTAGTGCATAGATCAGTGCCACACACTAGATTTTGGACGTATTTTGGTCTGTTAGAAAAAAGTGCCTCCTAAAATTTTAAAGGAAGAAAGACATATATATACAAAATAAGGGTTGATACATTGAAGGGATAGAAGATGACTGTAAAGATGAAAATTATAAAAGATTTTATAAAAGGATTTGATAAGATAAGAAGTTGTTTGAAAAAAGAAAGAAGATTAAAAAAAAAAAAAAGAAAAAAGGGAGAGAATGTGATCAGGCAGGAGACTAGAACAGAGCCATACACTAGTGATTTAGGGTATATTTTTATCTGTTAGAAGAAACTGTATCTCAAAATTTTAAAGAGAGAGCAACTTATATATATATGCCAAAAATAAGGGTAACTACTATGAAGGGCTAAAATATGACTCTAAAAATGAAAAATAGAAAATGTTTTTTTTTTTAAAGAGTGATAAGATGTTGGTTGAAAAAGTGAAAAAGAAAAAAAAACAGTTAACAAAAATTAACTTTGATGAACTAATGAATCATGGTAAAAAAAAAAAAAAGCCATGAATTCTATGTGCAGTATTCCCCTAGCGCTGGAGTTCTCCCGTTCTCCTTGTTCGGTAAACTTGGTCTTGGCTTGCTGGCTGTTCGTGCTGATATCCTGGGGGAGGGGCCTGTTGCTGTGGTTTGCAAATGTCTTTGCCGGAGCCTGAATTGTCCCGCCCTTGTCAGTCTGTGCTAAGCAAGCTGCTCGGGTTTGATCTCAGGAGATTTTGTTCCCTGCAAGCTCTCCGTACAGCCTTGGAGGACCAGGGCAAAAATGGTGGTCTCCCAACCTCCACCCGGAGAAGCTGAGAACTCGGGGCCCCGCTCCTCAGTGCGCCCCCAGAGAAAAGCAGTCACTTCCGTGTCCCTGGTCTCCGGCCGCTCTCCGTGCTCACCCGGCCTGTGATCGAGCGTCGCTATCTCTGGCACCCGACCCCGTGTGGAGTCTCCAAACCCAGCAGATCCCTGCGGTGTGCTCCCGCACCACTCCTCCCAGGGGAGAGAGGGGAGTCTCCCCGGATCTGCCGCTTGTTGGGTCCCTGCTGGAGGAGCAGTGGCCCGACTGGGCCGCGGATCACAGTTTATGGCCACCCCGAGCTGAGAGCCCGCGCCTCAGCTCCATCTCTGCAGCCGGCTTCCCCGCTCCGATACCTGGGAGCTCTGGCGCACTCAGGCTCCCCCGGTCCTTCTGTGACCCCAAGGGTCCTGAGACCACACTGTCCCGGGAGGATTCCACCTCCAGCTTAGCCACTGCAGCGACGTCCCTCAGCGGAGCCGACTTCTAAAAGTTCCGATTTTGTGCTCCGGGGCTCTATCACTTGCCAGAAGCGGCCGGCGGAGGCCCCGCCCCCGCCGTCTATCCTTCCGAATATCGCCTCGGATTCACTTCTCCGCACGTCCTACTTTGTCCTACCTTCCAGTAAGTGGTCGCTTCTCTGTTCAGAGAGTTGTTGCTACTCTCTTCTTCGATCTCCTGTTGAGTTCGTAGGTGTTCAGAATGGTTTGATCCCTATTCAGCTGAATTCCTGAGACCAGACGAAATCTAGGTCTCCTACTCCTCCGCCATCTTGCTCCGCCCCCCTCTTTTTTTCTTTTTTAAATTGAATCCTTTAAATCATATGAGACGAAAACATGTCATAGAATTGTAATTATTGTGGTGTCATTTGCATCACCATTCTGAAAGCAGTGTCAGTGTTTCCAATGCGTATCAATCCTTTTACAGGTTTATCGCTGTCATAAAATACCCTAGGGAAGGAAATGTGCCACCTACATGGTTTTTTTTTTTTTTTTTTTTGGTTCACCTGCTTCATGGCATAATTAATATAGCTACTTTTGCTTTTACTCAATCTTCATCATCAAAAAATCGAAATATCAAACACAAAGCCTTTGTCTGGCACCTGGCATTCTATTCCATTTTATGGAAACAGGAAAAACAAGTTCAAGGGTAGGTGCATACCTATTACTTGCCCATAAAAAAGACAAGTGAGACCCCCCCCACCCAAAAAAAAAGTGACAGACGTGCAAAATGCTGTGTGAAAACCACCAGCTCTTTCCCTTCATGACTTCATGCACTGGAACGAAAGACAGGCTATTTATCAAGAATAGTAAATATTCTACGGGTACATGTGGTGAGCTGGTTTCATTTTCTCCTCATCAAGCTAAGAGAACCGTTTCATGAATCCTACACTCACCTCATGTCCTAGAAAGACCTCAGAACTTCATATTGCTCTTTGTTATCTAAAAACGTTAAGTGCCTACCTGGATTGTACAGACAGACCTTTAATATGAATGATTTATGATTTTGATGCCTGAGAGTGAAGTACAGCAGGGGTTCTGGAAGAAGATCTAACTCAGCTCTGTGAGTAAGTGCTAAACTACTCAGAAGTCCAGTTTCCTTATTTCTAAAATGTGAATAACGATAAGGCTTTAATTTTTCTCTATTTGATTTAAATGTTAAGGTAACATCTGCATATGATACAGAGAAAAAAATTCAAGTAATACATAAGGATACACAAAAGGGGCAAATGTATCTCTCCTACCTACCTGATTCCTACTCGCACCATTTCCCACCCTCCCTACTCCATCTGCCACAGCCAGGCTCCTATGAGTCCCTGCAGAGTCTTTGCTATGTGTGTATGTACACATGTGTGAGTAGATGGATACATGCATATGCATATATTCTTTCTTTTTGTTCCAGACAATTTTTACAGAATATCACTGCATTTTAATTTGTAATTACACTTTCCTCATTCCAAAGATTCCTTTTCTTCTTTATATTTCATCCTTCTTGCCCACATATGCAAACAAGTTCTAATGTATTTCTTTAATGTCAGAGATCTTTTATGTGGGATAGGGTTCATGTCAGGCAATAAATAACTTTCTGGGACCACATCCCTCAAAAATCAAAACAGTGCTCACATACTGATTCCCTCTGACAAAGGGAGGCTCTGTGCACCTCAATAACACTTGAAAAAGACTGTATAATGACTGTAAATATGAACACATAATATTTTGACTGTGACATTCTGAGGTAGCTCTTTTGATGGTAGCTGTTTTGACTACCAATTTTTAATCTTTGCATGCTGATAATTTTGCTCAATTTTTCACACATGCCAATGTAACATTTTTTCCTCTACAAGACTTTTTTTACTGACTATTTTTTGTTAACCGTCACTGTGTCTTTCCAACAACAACCAATTCTCCAATTCTCTGAAACCAACTGGGTGTCCTACAATTCATTTCAATTCTGACACTAACTAGAGTCAGCACACATCCCATAGATTCAGAGCGCAGTCCCACAAGACTGGCCCCGCTTCAGATATCAGCTGCAAATGGGATCCCCAGGCTGCTCACACTTCTGCCCAACTGAAGACAAATTCGGGGAGTTCACACATTCCCCCATTCCTCACCTCTGGGTTCGATAATTTGCTGGAATGATTCATAAAAACCAGAAAAGCACTATGCTTCTATTATATTTTTATTCGGAAGGATACAATCCAGGAACAGCCAAATGGAAGAGATGCATAGAGAAGGTATGGGGGAAATAAGATGCAGAGTTTCTATACTCTCTCTGGATATCCCACCCTCCTAGCATATCAGTGTGTTCACCAATCCACAAACTCTCTGAAGCTCATTATTCAAGTTGTTCAAGGGTTTGTTTGTTTGTTTTTTAAAGATTTTATTTCAGAGAGAGAGAGAGCAAATGCATGCACACAAGTCGGGGGGGGAGCAGAAGAGGGAGAGGGAGAAGCAGGCTCCCCGCCGAGCAGAGAGCCAGACGTGGGGCTCGATCCCAGGACTCTGGAATCATGACCTGAGCCGAAGGCAGATGCTTAATGGACTGAGCCACCCAGGTGCCCCTTTTCAAGGGTTTTTATCAAAGTTTCATTACACATTACATAGGCATGACTGATGAACTCATTGTCCATTGGTATATCTGACCACCTTGCTAAACATAGTATTATGATGTTACTAATTGATTTCTTTGTTTTTCTTGGTAGATCGCACACCCTATCCAACTAGCTTTTTCTCCTTCTTGCCAAATTTATACACATTCATTTCCCTCCTCATTTTATTGTATTAGCTAGAACTTTTTTTAATTAATTAATTTTGTTGTTGTTGTAGTGTTCCATGATCCACTGTTTGAATGAATACACTTTCATCAGTTAGAATGCCACAGAGGTTTCTTTTCCGGTCCTGAACCACCTAGCATATATGGATACTAGGTTAAAACCCCCTTCGGATAAACAGACTTACACTAATTGATTTCTCAATTATATACATTTAGAAACACAAACACAGAAGCACAGTTTAACAATTAAACGGAAGGTTGCAAACTCAAATCTCTACACAGACCAGCAAAATATCATACGTAAGTGCTCTATTCAGTACATGTCCCTCTTTAATACCCATCACAGGCTAACCCACCCCCCCACCCCCCTCCCCTCCCGAACCCTCAGTTTGTTTCTCAGAGTCCATAGTCTCTCATGGTTTGTCTCCCCCTCCGATTTCCCACCCTTCATTTTTCCCTTCCTACTATCTTCTTTTTTTTTTTAACATATAATGTATTATTTGTTTCAGAGGTACAGATCTGTGATTCATCAGGCTTACACAATTCACAGAACTTATTAAGTTAGAATGCCACAGAGGTTTCTTTTCTGGTCCTGAACCACCTAGCATATATGGATACTAGATTAAAACCTCCTTTGGATAAACAGACTTACACTAATTGATTTCTTAATTATATACATTTAGAAACACAAATACAGAAGCAGAGTTTAACAGTTAAACGCAAGGTTGCAAGCTCAAATCTGTACACAGACCAGCAAAATATCATACATAAGTGAAGCAACCTATGTAACGTATGTATGTGTATACAGTGAGCAAGTGGGAGGCACACTAGCAAAGAAACCCACCAGCCAACTGAAGGAAGCAGCCTCTCCTCAGGTCCAGCCAATTACTGCCTGCAGAAATGGGAGCACAGTGCTACCAGATCTGACAGATATTTAATGACTTTTAAAGATCTGGCTCAAACAAAAAAAAGGAAAAGAAAAGAAAGAGGAAAAAGAAGGAAAGAAAGAAAAGAAAGAAAGAAAGAAAGAAAAAGAAATTAAGAAGAAAAAGAAAGAAAGAAAGAGAAAGAAAGAAAGAAAGAAAGAAAGAAAGAAAGAAAGAAGAAAGAAAGAAAGAAAGAAAGAAAGAAAGAAAGAAAGAAAGAAAGAAAGAAAGAAAGAAAGAAAGAAAGAAAGAAAGAAAGAAAGAAAAGAGAGAAAAAGAAAAGAAAGAAAATAAAATAAAATGAAAAGCCACTCTCTGGGACTTGTTCGTGACTTGAACTAGACAATGAATCATAGGATTAACATATGTGCACACATCAGAAAAATCTCCCTCTTTTCTTTCTCCAGTCAGAAGGAAAGAAAAAAAAAGTTTTTCCTATGAACTCCCACCAATAGACCAGCAGGGAGCTTTGAAGAGACCCCAAAACTGGCAGACTCCTTTAAAAATTAGAGCATGATTGAAAATGTAAGAAAGCAGAGGTGATTCTGAAAGACAATGAGATCACTGAAAAGTACTTGCTAATCAGATTTTTATGTATAGTGATAAAAATGAAAAATGAAAATCTCAAATTTCCTCTAGATTTCACGACTCGCCAAATAAACCTAGTCTTGACAGTGAATCATTATTTTTGGCCTCAAATGAAAACTATAATTCTCTAGATTAAAAAGCACAAGGTTAGAAAGCAGAAAACATGAGACATTTTTGAAAAATGCAAGCAAATGTACTAAATAACTCTTAGTTGACCTAAGTTCCATATCCTCTATAACAACGATAAAAAAAAAAATTGATTGCACACACTCTCTTGAGACCTACCTTCTGCTTTTACTGTATGGAATTACTATGACACCCTTGCTTCCCTTGGGCATACCTGCTTGAGGGAAGGCCATCAAAGAGAGCTGCTAACAAAAGCAGTGGCAGCAAAAGGCGGAAAAGAAATCTAAGGCTTTGGACATCCACATACATACATCATACACCCACACATACACAGGGATATCACTGGTGCTCTGACTTCCGCATGTCCTCTCCCACTCCATAGCAGAATCCCAAATGGCTCATCTATTCATTTGAGAGCCCTTTTGCTTTTCCTGCTGCAATCTCGAGTATTGCTTTATTATCCATCATCGTTAATTCGGCATGTGTCTTTGGCAGATTCTATGGCCCACTCAGCTTGTTTTGGACATTGATTGAATAGCACTGTGAGAAATGCTACAGTAAAGGTAGAACCTTTAATATCACATCAGGACTGTCTCTTCTGTCTCTGTGGGTATGTGCCCTACCAACGCTGCTGAGAATCTCACTCAAGGTATCTCTCAATTTTTAACCTAGAAGTAATACTTATCCCAACTCAACAGTTGCAGGTGAATTAGTGAGGGTATTTGAGGCTGCAGTGGCAAATTGGCCCGACATGGAATGCCTCAAAGGAACAGAAATTTCTCATTTATGTGGTAGGTCAAGGTGGCTCAGGGTGATTCAAATCGGTGGGAGCAATCTGCTCCCCTCAGCCGTTCAGGGCACCAGGCTGGTAATGACTTTGTCATCTCTGACACATGTCTTCTAAAGTCTGCAAAAAAATGGGAAAAGTATGGAAGGACATGTGTGGGAGACTTTTATGCCCGGCCTAGATATGACAAACATCACTTCTGATCATATTCCATTCACTATAAGTCAGTCATTTGGCTATACCAAACTGGAAGGGCAACTGGAAAATGAGTTCTAGCTGAGTGCTGGGCAAGAGAGGGAACATATTTTGGTAAATACTTAGCTGTGTCCACCACAGACGGGAAGAAATAGCATCTAGATCAATTGCCTCTGGGGAACTTGTAAAAAAATAGACCCTCTTTCTCTATAGTTTTTTTTTTTTCCATTTCAAAACTTTATGTAGTACTCATCCCACAGATTAGAGGACCAAGTAGCTGTGTTTGAATATGAGCCACATAGTTTATGTATTAAAGCAATTAGGTATGTAAAAACCGTCTGCTTTCCCCTGCCGCCCATGCCCCAGATACATGCCTGCTACATTCAAAGCATGGGTAATCCCGAAGACACTGGCCTCACAGTCTCTGCCCTTTAGGACTGTGCAATTGAGTTTCCAGAAGAGAGAAGACTTATAATCATAAACACAATCAAAGTGATATCACACTACACTATTAGATACCCTTTCAGTGTAAGAACAGGAAGAGCAAAATCCTCCCCCCAGGAATTTCCTGATTCGTTGCCTTATGCACACAGCATGCACGGAGTGTCTTCGGGATAAAGAGGAAATATTGTTGAAGGTTGATTATATTTTAATCAGAAGACCAATTTATTAACTCTGTAACCAGAGATTTTTTATTTAAAAAATCTCATGCCTAGAAAGCTTGGCAGTGTGCTGGCTTATTTTGTGTCTTCTAGGTCTCTCTTTCTGCATATTGGGGGTATAAAACACTTATTAAATTGTATTTCATTTTCCCTTCTGTCTTCCTTCATAAAACAATGAAATCAAAGGTGAGAATTACTGTCGTTAGAGAAAGAACTATGATGAGTGCAGGGAAATGTGACTCGCTAACAACTATTTAATCAAAGCTTTTCCAAGATCCCCTGTAGTTTTAAAAGATATTCTTCCAAGTTTTGCTGTATTGACATGCAGTACAAAATTCTGCATTAAAACCACGAATTCTCCAAATTCAATAAAAGGAAATGTAAAAAGATATTTTCTTCAAATGCCTCCAGCTGACCATCTGCCCTAATCACATACCGGCCTCAAAATTGTTTTCTACTGACAATAATAGGATCTATAAAGAGTATTACTGTGGAGTGATTTGAGAGCGCGTGGTGCCTTGTGACCCTCACCTCCACTAAGCTGAGCCTGCCTGGACGGGAATAGAGAGACGCGGGCAGAGGCCAAAGATCCGGGGATGGGCCGGCTCTGAACTGCCAAGGAATGTTGTTCAGATATCTCTGAGAGGCAAAGGATAGCTGATTAGCTGCTGGCCTCCTGCCCTTGGAGGGCAACCTCACGCAGCAAAGAGGGGGCACAATTATTGCAATAATTCAGCCAAGTGGGAGTTATAAAAAGAGGTTGGTTCTAGCTGCTGCTCTGAGTCCTTACTGTGCCATCCCCGTGACCATGCGCAGCACCTGTGGGAATTGGGCACCAGGGTCAGCCAGAGCTAGAGGGAAACAGAAGCCCGGGAATGGGGTTGGGGGGCCAAGGAGGCTCCAATCAATCAGGATGGGTCTAGACTCCTGTCTTGCTAAGGAAACTACTCCGGAGCAGGCTCAGCCCCTTGCACATTTCAGATCCATTGAGTCTGAGTGACGGGTCAGGAAACACAGGAGGCAGCCTGGTGAGGTGGGGAGAACATGGACCCTGGCATGGAAAGATTTAGGTTCATAACATAGATCTGCGTCTTACCATCCATGCCCCTGAGAAATACCGACTAAATCACTTCCATGAGCCCTAGTTCCTTCATCTGTGAGGGAAGAATTACAACAACATGTACCATTCAGGACTGCCTCATGGAGTGACTGAGATGTCTCTAAAAGGGCTTTGAAAACAGCTAAGTATTACAGATATTGTTGAGTGATATTAAAGAATACAAAAGCAATTCCATACAGACATCCTGATATCAGGGCCCTATTTCTTTAAGAAGAATTGGGCATTCACCAAACAATTTGAGGAAAATGGGCAAGCAGACAGAAAAGGTAAAATTACATGATAATGACATGAATGCTTCTCATTTACTTAAGTGCATATGCACATTACATACACAAAGTTTTCAACTGATCCTTACAACTGTGGGACAGAGCTGTTAGTCTCCATCCCCCAACTGTGACACATTTATTGTACCATGCCCTGTTACATGCTTTATGTGTTGTGAGGATCATGATATTCTTACAGGTAAACAATGAGGTAGATACTAGTATTCTTTTCATTTTAGAGACAGGGAAACTGAGGCACGGAGCAGCTAAGAAACATGCCAGGTTAGACAGGTAGTTAGTGCTTCCAGGTAAGTTAAGAATCCAAGGAAATGGCCTCCACAGTGCTACGCCACCACTGTGTGCAGGAGCTGAGGTTCAAAGACCAAAAGGACCTTCCAAGACGACTCAGTTAGTAAGTAAATAAGCAAGGGAAGATTCCACACTAAGACATGGGTCTTTTGACCTTTGGTCCAGCAATCAAAGACCACATGTTGCAGATAATCATTTAGCTCTATTTCTCCTCAATTACACATTTTTAAATAAAAAGGAATTGATTAGAGGAGTTAAACATTTACAGTTACACATACTTACTTGGATAATTTAGGCCCTAAATCTGAAAATCATAGAAAGACCTACATTATATTTGAAAACCCCACTGACTAAAAATTTGTAGACACTCCCTCGTCTTCCACATTCCTCCTCATTATTGACTGTTCCCCAATCCTGGAATCTGCGTGTCGCAGGCATTTGTGTATATAACAAATTTTGTCATAAGCCAAAATCCCTGTAGCTTTTCGTCCTTTGTTGGCTTCCGTCCTGGCTAGTCTCTTCTCATCTTCTTGAGCAAATTCCTAAACAAATGCACAGCTCAGCTCTGGTTTCACTTGGACTTAAGAACACTTTGTTTTCTTCACAGGAGAAGACTTCAGCTAATCCCAGAAAAGGCCTCAGTTCCACCATGGACTAGTTCTCTGAGTTCTCAGGGCTGTTACATCATTTCATTTCGTCTGCCAAAGGCCGAGAAAAGAGAACACAAGGGCCACCCATCCCTCAGGCACAGAAGATTAATGTCTGTCAGAAGTCAATCTCTCAGTCGCTCCTCCAGTGAGTCCCCAAGTTGCTATTTCTTCCTGACAGGGGAAAAGTTCCTGCTTCACTACCAGGAAGAAACAGATTTGCAAGTTGGGAGGAAGCATGTCCCAGAAAGAGCAAACAGTCTTAGTAATCCATCAGAAATGATACCCACTCACAGAGGTGCTGAACGAAGCAAGAGAAATGCTCTATGGGAAGGGTTCTTGACAGTTCTGGTCTAAATAAATTGTTCTTAAATAAGGGGGCCAGGATTGATTTGAATTTTGAGATTCAAATGATTTTGAGACCTCGGGTATGTCATTTAACTTTACTGATCCTCAATTTCATCGAGTAGTTTGGTTCAAAACCGTTAACAAACATCTACTGAGGGTTAGTGTTAATTCACCAAATACTCATTAAGTACCTATCATAAGCAAGACTCGTGTTTGTTCCTGGAAATACAGCAGTGAATAAATTGGCCACCATCTCTGCTCCAATAGAGATTATGGTCTAGAGCTAGGCAATTTATAAAAAGGTGAGGGGAAATGCCTGATGATAAGATGCCTTTCAGAATTCAGTGGAACAGGGTAAGTAAAGCATGTGTCATACAGTAGGCACTCAATATACAATATAGTCACTGTGTCAAATCTTTAGAAATGTGCATATATAAAAATTGAATCAATTACAATAGCTTCAATAGGGTCTTACTGAAAAGTTTAGCCTGTTCTTAGACAGGAACCCTCTTTATTTAAGGGGATTAGAACCCTTTTCATTGAAAGTGTAATATGAAAACCATATCCGAATTAAGCATATTCATGTTTGTAAATATGGGGCACTTAATTTTTTCATCATTCTCTCCATTTTCCATTTTGCATACATTTAGTACTTTTTGAAATCTGACAAGAGGCTTGGGCTTTCCCAGAGGGAAGAAACTACAAAGGCTGAAACCAATAATATCCCAGCAGCTAACGTGGGCTGCAATGACTACACAATGGCTTTTCTGAAATGGCCCTGCAGGACTCATTCAGTAATGGCCTAGTTGGGCTAGACCCTCTCAGCTAAAGGCCAGGCCTCATCGAGCAAAAATGAAAAAGGAAATTGAGGCAATTTTTCAGGTGATTTAGGGGGAAAGCATTTTCATCTCAATTCTCGAGGTACAATGATCGGCAAAAATCTCCGCCCTGGCAGTGGAGACCTGGCCATTGTGGAGCCAGGGCTGAGTCAGTCATTCGGGAAGTGAGGGCTTTGGGCAGAAGGGAGATAATCAGAAGGAAAGCACATTCCTGTGGAGCATAAGATCTGGATGGCCGCTCTATCCACTGCACTGATTTGTCTTCCACGTGCAAGTGACCAAACCAACAGCCCAGTTTTGCTCTTAGAACATGTTTAATTATATTAATTCATATGGAATTTTTCTGGTAGTTATTGTCTTCCCTTTAAATGCAACCTAGAGGGACGCCTGGGTTGCTCAGTCAGTTAAGTAAGGGTCTGACTTCGGCTCAGGTCATGATCTCAGGGTCCTGGGATTAGTATCACCCCCCCATGTCAGGGTCCCTTTAAGGGATCCCTGATCAGAGGGGAGTCTGTTTCTTCCTCTCCTCTGCTGCTCCCCAACCCCCCGCTCCTGCTCTCTCTGTCTCTCTCTCTCAAATAAATAAATAAAATCTTAAAAAAATAAAATTAAATGCAGCCTAGAATTTATTTCTGAACCCAAAGGACAATGAGCATGAAAAGTCAGAGAGGTAGGCAAATAGCTGCACAGCAACCATAATAAAAACTCTACAGAAAAACAGCATCCTCCCTGGGCTGCCAACCAAAATTGCATCAGACAATTTTGAAGGCACTGAGAACTTGTTTTCATTAGTCTTCCCTAACTGTGTTTCTCTGGCAGGATGTTTACTTCCTGCTCAGACGGAGAAATTGTACCAATGCATTAAAAAATAGATAAATAATCCTCCCACCCCACCCCCACATACTTGGTAACTGCTTCTTCACCATAATGTCTGGCCTCCAGGAATAATTTTGGCAAGCTGAGCTCTGGCAGCAAAGGGAGAGTATGGTTATAATGTCCACTATCATGGCTCTGCCTTTTCTGGGCTATAACACTCAGTTACTTCAGATAAATCACAATGGATTATACGTTAACCAATGAGGAACACGTTGTACAGGGAAAAGTGTGACTTTAAAGATAAAAAAGGATTCTAAGAAATTGACTCTGTCACTCACTGTGTGATTTTTGGTGAAATACCCAACCCCTCTGAACTTGTTTCCTTATCTAACCATGGATATCAATGGGTATTAATTTATTAACTTAAGTAAAGCCCAATCACAGGGCTTGGATGAAAACAAGTATGTAGTATGTGTACCTTCCCTCACACCTCATACAAACATCTTTTTCTCTCTTCTCTTTTCTAGGGTTCAATGTGTGGACCAGAGCCCAAAATGTAGATCCAATATCCTGATGCTGAAGCAGAATTTGGTACAAGGCAGCTCTAACTCAGACTTCACCCTAATTGAATTAAACTGAAGTTGATTTATCTTAGCAGGTGGTCTCTTGAGAGAGGTGAAATAAGCCAAAAACTATAGACTGAAGCTCCAGATGCTGTATCAGATATAGTTTCCCTCAGCTGCTACTCACTTCCTCTCCACTTCCAAATAGTCCAACAGTATCGAAGCCGAAGTCTGAAACAGCTGCTTTGCTTTTCGTTTCTCAACTTAATTTTAGAATCCTTGGTCAAATAACTATTAAGCAGTAGGAACAATTTTGTGCAATGGATGACATTTTGCTTATTTGTTTTGATATTATGTTCATCATAAAATCAATTTATGCATATGAAGGAATTAAAACAATACAAGAAATCGAGTGGTAAAAAATGAAAGCTTTCTATACTCCTGTGCCCTTCCCCTTCTCCCCAAACTTCGGACCACACACACAGTGGATTTGGAGGCTGACTTCTGGATGGAGGAGGTGACATATTGAATTGAGTGGATTCTATTCCTCTGGAAGACAACTTCACCATTCACAACACTCGTCGGGAGATGGTTGTAATGGAAAGTCATCTCTGATCTTTATATTGGCTGTGGCTACCTTGAGGGGCTCTGACAGCCACTCTGTAACTGCCATACAAACCTTACAAATATGCCCTTTAGTTATGTTGAAGTCAAATTTGGTACTCCATAGAAAATATCAAAGTATTTTTATTACTAAACATTAGTGGACAAGATCTTTCCAGTTCCTAAATTTCTCATGGTTCTTTTGAGAGTTATCACAAAAAAAAATAATAGCAATGACTTTTTGAACCCACACAATATTACTCAATTCACTGAAACAATAAAATCAAACAGGCTCCCAGCCCTTTATAGAGGCTGAACAAATAACTGAGGTATTAAAAGAAATTGCTTCAATTCTGTATCTATTACATACACACAATGCATACAAAGAAATTCCTGCAATGGTCTTCCTATGGATTTTTCTGTCTTCATTGGGCCACCCCAGTTGACTCCATCTTGTTCATGAAATATCTCCCTAAAGCAAAATTGTAAAGATGAAAAAGTTTCTACTCAAAGACCATCATGAGAGACTATGGACTCTGAGAAACAAAACTGAGGGTTCTAGAGGGGAGGGGGGTGGGGGGATGGGTTAGCCTGGTGATGGGTATTAAAGAGGGCATGTACTGCACAGAGCACTGGGTGTTATACGCAAACAATGAATCACTACATCAAAAACTAATGATGTAATGTATGGTGATTAACATTAACATAATAAAAAAAACCCATCATTGGTTTGGGTGCTCATTCATTTTGTAAGTGGTGGGGATCACTCAAAGGAAAGTTCAAAGGCCTGTCATCCAAGGCTCTTTTTAGCCTAAGCCAATGTATATTTCCAGATTCTTCTTCCCCAATCACTCACATGGCATGGACTTGTAGGCACAAAGTGGACTGCTTCTACAACATTCTCCCACCATCTTTGCCTCCACGTCTGGACTGTGATGACTTATTTTATATACTAGGAATGCTCTTTTTTCTGTGCCTGAGGTATCATATTTATCTGTATCAGAAATAAAAGTATTTTCCAGAACAATAATAAAGACAAAACGACTGTAGCCACTCCTGCTGTAAACGATGGTGTGGGAATAATGAGGGGTGGTACAGTAGCATTGACAACATCCATATTCAAAGACAGTCCTACCAAAGCATTTGAGCTGGCCTAGATTAAGAAAAACAAAACAAACAAACAAACAAACAAAAATCACTGCCATTTCAAGGCTCTGTGCTGCTGAAATAGTCCTAGAAGAGAAGCCTCTGGTTTCATAATGTACTTTATGATCTCTGTGCACCTAAAGTCACTTGGAATTTGGTTTGGGTAGGATGACAGACGTTTCTATGTATAAGGCTTGTAGCCTTTTGTTATCTTCTGAGAGGCAGCCAAAATACAATAGAGAGAGAAGTTTCATAAGATAACCAGGGGCTGAAGAGAGATTCTCCATGAGAAAGACCTGGTCATGGAACACAGCTGAAGGACTTTTAATTACAGGGCTTTCTAATACTTACTGTTACATCATTTACAGTATTACATGTAAATTCACCCACCTCCAATTTCTCACCATTTTAGCAAAGTTTATCTACCCCCTACCCCTGTGCCTGTGGAACCTCAGAGGATGAGAGAAGAATAGAAGGAAAAGTGTGCCCAGCAGAAGAAAATGTTATAGAAAAGAAAGACACATCATCTGCAGTAGGGACTCAGAGCCAGGGTGGCTGGAAGAAAATTAAGAACCCTTGAATCCTGGGAGTTAATGGAAAGGACGTCAAGGTTCCCCTGACATATGTAATGGATATGAAACCAGTTTGAGTAAAATCTTAAAGACACAGTAACCCCAGAAAGCTAAAAGATTTCAGTAATATGCAAGTAGGTAACATATGAGCAAAATATCCATTCATGAAAATCCAAATGAAATGTCCTATTACAAACAAAGTAAGTAAAAATTAAGAGAAGATGGAAGGTTATAGGAGAAGATTATCGAAGGACCTGCGTAGCTGGAACAAGAAAAGGGGCTGGTGGCAGGACATCATCTTCAGCCACCCCTGTCACTGCAGCCTGATGAAGCAATGGCATGCTGCCAATCATTTCCCTCACAACTCCTGCCCTTGGCTTCCTTAGTGTGTCTTCCATACCCCACTCATTAGAAAAAAATCCCCCGCAGTGGCAGTCCTTGTTGTAAAAGAGAGGTTTTGGGAGAAGGAAGGATTATAGGGATGTAAAAAGCCTCATATTGTGGTTTCCCAAATGGATTTCCTCAGTATCTGCTGTTTCAAGTAATGCTTAAAAGGTCTTATCCACATTTGTTAAGAGAGAACTTTTTCAACTGTCGGGCATTATAATAATGATATTCCACCCATGTTTCCCTTTATATAAAGAGGGTATTGAATATGTATTAGACACAGGTGACTCAAAAGTCTTAGCTGTGATTAGTCTGTAAAGGGTACAAGTCAATTTTTCTAATCAAAATGAAATTTTAGCATATCTTTGGCATTCTTAAAACTCCAGGTTCCCTAGTCCAAACCTTTTGTTTTATACATGAGGAAATAAAATCAAAGCCCAGGGGCAGAGGATTTGATTTTTCATTCTCATTCTATTATAAACATTGGGTTTAACTAAAAGTAACTATCTCGCAAATAGAACCTCTACACTCAGAACCTACTCAGTACTTATACAGTTGTGATCCATGATGATGGTGGTGGTGGGTGGTGGGTGGTGGTAGTTTCATTATTAACCCAATTCTTCACCCCTTCTCATATCACACCTTTTGCAATGTGACTTTTAAGTTTCTCCAGGAAGAGTAGAATATATTTCCCTACCCCTTCACTTTAGGTTTAGCTGAGTGGCCAGCTTTGTCCCACAAATTAAAATGAAAGTGACAGTGTGTGAGCCAGATCTAATCTTGGACCTTAAGAGTTCTGCGGGTTTCTGCTTGCTGTCCTGGGTCATATTCATCACAATGAGAAGGACATTTCTTGTGTAAACCCCTGGTCCAAGAAGGATGAGAAACACATGGAGCAAAGCCATCCCAGCCCAGCCCACAGATGCATGGTAAGAAGTGGAGCTGTCCAACAGCCTCAGCCTGAAGCAGAAGCATCCAGCCAAGCCCAACCTGAATCAACCACCTCCTGCCAACCTACAGAGGCATGAGCAGTAATAAATGACTGTTGTTTTAAGCAATTGAATTTTGGGATGCTTTGTGGTGAGAAATAGCAAACCATACAATGATAAGCCATTCATTACCTCTAAATCCCATTTTTTAAAAATTATTTTTAATAGGCTTTAAATGGCAAGTGGGTTATTTTTATGTTGTTTGGCTTTTGGCAGGCAGGAGGGGAAAGAAAGAATATCTGCTCTCTTTTTCTCTTTGTTTCTACTTCTACCCATTAAGGATAATAGCCAGAATCCCCACTCTCTACCTAGAAGGGTACTGAAGGTAAGACGCAGCTTTTCAGATGCCCACATTGCTCACAAAGGAAATTCTGTGAGAAATTGACATCCACTGAACCATTTTTTTTGGTGGTCATACTGATGGTCCCAAAAGCCAGACCTGATTCCACATTTCCTTCTTCACTCTCTGCACTCTGTTAAACATGAGCTGCCTCTTCTCCTGAGGTAACTGTTCCACTTTATTTCCTGCCTCCAAATGGATGTTTAAGGCAATCTCGAGGTTCTCATTCATCTAGCTGTTTGGGTCCTGGGTTTTGAGTCTGCACAAACCCAGTAAAATCTCTGGGTATTAGTACTGAGAGTCAGAGCAGGGGGTAAGAAGCTTATTTTAAACTTGACTCTAAGACATGGTATCCATTCCAACTTTCCAGTCCATTCAGCAATTTCCTTTATGTGTTTCCTCCATTGATCGATATCCAGAGGAAAAGAGGGGTTCCTTTCCCTTTCTTCTTTGCAACTCGCTAAATTTAGCTTGTTCTTCAAAAGCTAGTTCTAATCTTGGTCTGTGATTCTCCACAGTGAAAGGAATCTCCACTGCCTCCAAACTGCAATAAACCTAATCTATCTGTACAGCTCATACGGCTTGTGTATAATTAGCTACCTTTTTATGGATTTACATATTATTGCCTCATTTAGCTTATTTGGTCTATATGTTATCCTACTTCTGCTTACCTTCCTCAAGGCTAACATAATGCCTTTCCCAGGTAGGTGTTCAACAATTAACTTACATGTGAATGATCTATTCTTGCGTATTCATGCCTTTTATCCCACCCAAGAGCAAACTACATAGACAAACTTACAAGTGATGCTTGACTTTGAGGATTTAACATGCTGACCAATAATACTGGTTTGTTGTTTTAACAAATATTAGAACTAAAATTGCTCACGTATTGCACAATGTCCTGTGTTTGTTGCTGTCTTTCCTCCTGGCATGGTTCCCTTCTATTTCCCACCTCAACTCCCCCTTTCTTACCTCCCACCACCACCACCACCACCACACACACAAGATATCCTCAGAACTAAAATAGTTCTCTGATTGCACTGCTCTTTCTCCATCTTCCCTAATCTAGCTTGTCTTTAGGGCAATTTTCCTTAATTGTTGACTTATTTAATTCCTTTGAGCCTATGGATCGACTTTCCAGGTTCTATTTACTTGATTTCTTCTACTATACCTTCTTTAAGTAAAAAATAATTAGGCCTCTGATTTTTGTTTGTTTACAAAACAGCCAAAAAGTTGCTGGTTCCTACAATTTTACAAACAGAATTAAGAGAAAAACATCCACTATAGATTGGCAGGCTGATGAATGCAGGCTAGGTGAATACGGACTGGGTTGAATTGCACAGGGTTAAAATAAGCAGTGGTTCTTTTGTGAAAGAGAGAAAGAAAGAAAGAGAGAGAGAAAAAGAGAAAGAGAAAGAAGAAAGAAAGAAAGAAAAAGAAAGAAAGAAAGAAAGAAAGAGAAAGAAAGAGAGGGAGGTAGGGAAGGAAGAGAGGGAGAAAATTAGAACACTGTACTTTAGCATTTGCCAAATCAAGAGTCTTAAGAACTTTAAATGCCCTCTCCCTGACTCTGTCAAGAGACTTATATTGATAAAAGCACCAAAAAATAAAAATCTCTGTCAAATGTGGTACTTGATCTTGTAGACTAGCTTGTGCTTGACCTGAAGTGGTCAGTGGAGCATAGCACTGTAAAGGGAGAACAGAGAGAGTGACTGTTTACCCAAAATTTGAAGCAAAGGCTGTGTTTGGAAAATACTGGATGGAAAAAATATATTGCCATGGCAACAAATTACTTTTATACTCACATAAAGCAAAAATAGATCTTTCCCCTTCTCCCTCTCTGAGAAGCACGTATTTTAAAGTATATGGAAGATTAAAGGTGATATGCAGAAACAGCTGCAAGAATATATTTTCATTTTTCTTCATTTGGTTTATACCAATGTCAGTATAAATCTGAAAGGCAGAAATAATTTTGAACTGGAAGTATCTCAGTTCCAGAGAGCAGGAGCAGCTTAGGAGAGAAATGTATAATTCAGTCAAAAACTCTATTTTGACTGTAATATAATGATGGCAGAATTGAACTTCTCAAAACAAAATGTTCCTGGCATCAGTCACCAAGGAAAATAACATTTCTTCATGTATTTTTTTTCTTTCTCTTTGAAAAGCCCAAAATGTTTTACTCCTCCCTTTGGCTAACAAAGAAGAATTCTTCAGTTTAACTTACATGAGAGGTAAATGATATTTTCAAGAGTCCTTAGATCTTTTTTTAAAGTTCTAAGATATGCTGCTCTATGTGATAACAGCTGTGGAACTCTAGTGTAGACACTGTGGAGAAATGAGGAGGAAAAAACCCAGTTTGTCCAGCACAGTTCTTGGGACTTGAATCATAAAAAGTCTCCCCACCACTACCACTCACTTCCCAGGTCAGAGGTACTAGTTTCCCTGGAAAACACTGACCTTCCCAAGAGAGTAGGTAGTGAAAGTTGAGTAATAAAAGGTAGATGTTTTGGCCTGATAAAATTTTTGTCACCTGTTTTATTTCCCTTGAAAGATTATTTTCAACACTTAACAATAATCCTCATTTCCTTAGTGAAATCTAAAGAAGATCCTTTGTAAAGATCTTTCCCAAATTCTGGGAAACTATTTGAAAATGACCCATATGAAATTGCCATTTTATGTAGATCAAAAATGGCCAAATATTAGCAATTTCATAGGGTTTAACCTAGTAGATATTTTATGTGTTCATAGGACTTCGCTCTAAAGCACTAAAGCTATTGATAATTGTCTTCAAGTTCATCACAACCTTTTTTTTTCTTTCATAGATAAGAGGTGAAAGGCTTTCACATTCATTGATGGGTTGTATTTCTATACACCCAACTCAATATGCCCAAACCTGAACTCATCACCACCACCCACAACTTAGCAAGCCTTCTATTCTATTTCAGCAATTGGCTCTCCCACATACTTAAACAGAAATCTGGGAGCAATCCTCAATATCTCTCGGTTTCTGTTCTAAGTTCTTACAGTCACAGTTTCATCAATTGCAACCTTTCTTCCTCAATCTCAGTGATACCGATCACTGCCATGGCCCAGGATCTTATCACACCTGCATTTGTGCCCTAGTCACAGGAATAGTCTCCCCATTTGCATCTCCTCATTCAAATTCAAGTCCCACTGCTGCCAGAGTAGCTTTTCCAGTAACAAATCTAAAATATCCCTCTCCTTTTAAAAAACCTGAGTTCCCCGTGGTCCAGGGATAAACTCAAAATTCCTAAATTATAGCCACCTTGGACTACCATGTACTTTTAAGTTTGTTTTCATTTGCTTATTCTGGTTACTGTTCCTGGAATAGCCCACTCCACCCCAACCTTGTACATCGTGGAAATCTCTAATCATCATTTAGGGCCAAACTTCAGGGACTGGGGAAAACTCCTTGATCCATTGTCTCTAGTACCCAAGAGCCAGGATAAAGAACATTTCTCTTCTGCCTGAGTCTTTTATACACACCCAGTTATAATGTTTATCACATCCTAGCATCCTAGGGAGTATGACTGTTCCTGTACGTAACCCCATGCTAGCCCACAGATTGTGAGTTTCTTCAGTATATGTAGTTTTATTCAACTTTATTCTTTGAAAAGTCTAGCCTAAGTCTTCATCACTACTCACTCATTGTTGAAAAAGAGCATTATCAAATGAGGGATTTCCCAAACACTCTAACCACTTGGAAATAAAGACTTATTTTATGAGTTCAATCATGACTCAGAAGTATAGTTTTTTTCATCTTTTACTTTCAGTGACACTAGTTATATCTATACCAGCTTACTATATGTAGACTAAATTTTACCCCAAACACCTGTTTGTTTTATTTAGTTTTGTTTTTGTTTTATTTTCAACTGTGAGCAAGAATCTCTCTCTCTCCTTTTATTTTTTTTTTTTGATTTTATTTATCCATTTGACAGAGAGAGACACAGCAAGAGAGGGAACACAAGCAGAGGGAGTGGAGAGGGAGAAGCAGGCTTCCTGCCGAGCAGAGAGCCCAATGCGGGGCTTGATCCCAGGACCCTGGGATCATGACCTGAGCCGAAGGCAGACGCTTAACGACTGAGCCACCCAGGCACCGTGCAAGAATCTCTTGAAGCCATGTATACCAAGCTACCTCTGAAGATTTCAGATATCTTACATCTCTTTTCATACTACCACCATAATTTTACCATTAATCCAGTTTTCCTGGGGTAGAGTAGAAGATGCTACTGATCTGATGCTCCACTCCACATCCTATTGACCTATTTCTTGTTCACTGGTGCTGGGCTGGACAGTATATCATATGCTGACAACTGTCCAGCTCAAGTACTTAAATCTTTCTGTTTCTCTGCCAATGGCTTTTCCCAGCTCTACAAGAATTTGCCCAGCCAAGGAGTGCTATACATTTAATTCCCCCTGGGGGCAACTTTCAAACAATGAGAGTCACAGGAATGGCTAAATAAATACCCCGATTTCCCAGTCCCTTAAGTGGACAATTCTGAGGAGTGTTCTACCCAGTTCCTCAGAGTTCCCCAATGGAATCCAGCTGCAGTTGCCCATGGTAGTACACGACTAAGTGGTTCAATTTTAGTGGCTTTTCTCCTTTATCAACTTAGCTTTCCCTTCTCAAATTTTCCATTCCCTTTCCTGTGCTTCCTTTGAACACTTCCCAAATAAATGACCACATCCAAGACCTTGTCTTAGAGCTGCTTTGGAGGAAACTACAATTAAGATGGGAAACATTTTGGGAACCTAGTGCCCAGGCAGTTCAGAACATCAATAAAACCGGGAAGTACACTAAATTTTAGAGCATATAGGGTCATAAAGATCATGTTGTCTTATTCACTCTCTCTCCTCTCATTTCCTTCTGAGCCTCCTGGCTATCCTGGATTATGTCTGTACAGTGCTTTGTTCTCTTGCCACTTGACTTAAGTGAAACAGTATTGAATTTCTCCAAAGTAACGATACATGCAGGCAAAAGAAAAATGCAAACCAAACATAAGCCATAATAGAAGCCTAAAACTTGGCAGAGTAACTTTATTAGTTTGCTAGGGCTGCTGTAATGGAGGACCACAAACTGGGTGGCTTAAACAACAGAAGTTTATGTCTCAGTTTAAGACAAAGATGTCTGCTAAACGACTTTAATTCAGTACTTTACTAGAAGTCCTAATAAAGGCAAAAAGACAAGGAAAGATATACAACTTATAAAGATTGAAAGGGAAGAAATAAAACTGTCATAACAAATCACATCTTTATGCATGTAGAAAATCCCCCCAAAAGAGAAAATCCCCCCAAAATCTACAGATAAAACATTATATTTAAAAAGTGAATTTACCAAGGTCACTGTATACACATCAATACATACACATTATTTGTATTCCTATAAGTAATCAGAAATAAATTTGAATCTTAAAATAAGAAAATAGGAAAAATTAATACAAGAATAAATTTAATGAGGGCGCCTGGGTGGCTCAGTTGGTTAAGCAACTGCCTTCGGCTCAGGTCATGATCCTGGAGTCCCGGGATCGAGTCCCACATCGGGCTCCCTGCTCAGCAGGGAGTCTGCTTCTCCCTCTGACCCTCTTCCCTCTCGTGCTTTCTATCTCTCATTCTCTCTCTCTCTCTCAAATAAATAAATAAAATCTTTAAAAAAAAAAAGAATAAATTTAATGAATGCAATATCTCCACACAGAAAATTACAAAACATTATTGAGATACATTAAATAATACCTAAATGATGTTTTTAGTATTCTCATGGATTGAAAGAGTCAATATTGTAGATATGCCCTCAAAGTAACCTATAGATTTACTGTAATACTAATAATCCCAGTAGTGATTTAGTGTAGAAATTATAAGATTATCCTAAAATTTATATGTAAACATAAAGAAATGCCAAGATAATCATGAAGAAGATCAATGTTAAGCACCTCCATTACCAGATATCAAGGGTTACTATAAAGCTATGGTTATTAAGAGAGCATAGTAATCATGCAAGCATAAACAAATGGAACAATAAGCAGGAAGAGAGTATTCGCAAATAGAATCCCATGTACAGACATTTGATTTATTCCAAGGATGTCTCTGAAAAGCTGTAGGGGAAAAAACGGTCTTTCCAATAAATGGTGCTGGATCAGTTAGATATCCATATAGAAAAAAAAAAAAGACATACACACATACACACACACATACATGAACACCCTTACTTTATGCCATTTCCAAAAATCAACTCTTGTGAAGTAAAGTCTAATTGCAAAAGATAAAACAATAAAAATTTTGCAATATTATGTAAGAGAATATCTTCATGACCATGGATTATGTGAATATTTCTTAAGCAGACAAAAAGCAGACATCATTAAGGCAAAATTGCCTTTATATAAGTCACTAAAATAAGGATGAATTCTGTTCATCAAAAGATACTATCAAAAACTGAAGAAACACTCAAATCCACATTATATAAGGAACTCCTACTAATCAATAGAAAAATGGGCAAAAGACTTAAATAGGCATTTCACAAAAGATCTCCAATATATTGACTGATAATTAAAAACTTGCTCAGGGCACCTGGGTGGCTCAGTCATTAAGCGTCTGCCTTCGGCTCAGGTCATGGTCCCAGGGTCCTGGGATTGAGCCCCGCATTGGGCTCCCTGCTCTGCGGGAAGCCTGCTTCTCCCTCTCCCACTCCCCCTGCTTGTGCTCTCTCTCTCGCTGTCTCTCTCTCTCTTTCTCTCTCTCTCTGTCAAAATAAATAAATAAAATCTTAAAAAAAAAAAACTTGCTCAACCTCCTCAGTCACCAGAGGAACAAATTGAAACCACAATGAAATACCTGTATGCAACCATCAATATGACTTAAATGAAAAAAAAAAATACCAAATGCTGATGAGAAAGCAATTAGAATTCTCATGGACTACTGGTGGGAATATAATCTGGTACCACTATTTTGGAAACTGGTGTGCTAAAACTGAACAGAGACACGGTCTACAACCTGGCAATTCTGACACTAGGTATTTATCCAACAGGACTACATAGATACGTACACAGAATTTTGCACACAGGAAGACGCATTGTAGTGCTATTCACAGTAGTCAATTACTGGAAGCAATTCAAATGTCCATTAACAGTAGAATGGGCAAATAAAGTGTGGCACAGTCATAATAAAATACTACACAGCAATGAAAATGAACAAACTTGCTACAAGGTAAAAATAAATAAATAAATAAATAAAGAGCATTCTGGAATACTGCTACATGAAACAACATAAGTACACTTGACAAATATAATGTTAAGGAAAAGAAACTAGATACAAAAGAGTATAGATTGTATATTCCAGTTATATTTCTCAAATACAGGAAAAACTCATTAATGGTAAAGAAATCAGGATCATGGTTATCTTTGAGAAAAAAAAACAGATAGTGACTAGACGTGGGCATGAAGGAGCTGCTGAAATTTAATATTCCTTGATCTAGGATACTGGTAGTGTCCCATTTCTTGATCTTCATTTGAAGATGTTGTCATTTCATGAAAATTCATGGAGCTATATACATTTATGATTCGTGTGATTCTCTATAAAAGTTATATTTCAATAAAAATGTTTATTTTCTAACAATTGACTTACCCATGAGAGTTTTCCTATATAGCCCATCTCAGGTTATACCCGCTACCCGTACTCCATTTCTCCATTCCCTGCTTTATTTTTTCCTTGGAAAATCTCTGTAGAACACAGACTTCAGAGGTATCCCACCTGAGAGCTGAGATTGCTAGGCTATTTTACAAGTAAACTTCTGTCAGTTGTTAGTTGAGGACTACTCCTAGAAGTGTCTGGCCTTCCACATCCTCAGGCAGAGCAGGCTCTAGGGGTCAGCCCTGAGACCAAGAGTTTCGGGGGCTCGCAGAGGGGTGTTGGGATGACTGCACCAAGCGGAGACAGGCTGCTGAGATCTGGGCTGGCCATATTAAGCGTTTTACCTGTTTCATCTTATTTTCTGAACCCTATCCACTGTAACTATAATATATGCTCCAAAAGGGCAGGAATTTAGGTTTCTGAGGTCTGTTTTTGTCTGGCACGTGGAATATACTCAATAATATTTATTGAATAAATGAATGAAGAACAACCAAGATTGTCATTTCAGTCTGTTTCATGGCCATTTAAATTATCTTTCAGTATACATAACTAAAAGAATAAAAAGGGCCTTTATTTTCTGAATTCATTGACAGCAGTATCCTATGTGGCAAATACGAGCTTTTCTTTAAGCTACATAATTCACCATCTTTTCCCTTTTGTTGATGTGACTGCCTCTTTGCTAGAGATGGAAAATGAGATGTCTGACACAAGGCATTCTCTAAAGGAACAAGCAAAGTATATCTGTGTGTGTGAACATATACATTTTTTATATATACTAAGCTACAACTTAGTACCATTTACTCCTCTATGTGCTTATAACTTATTTGATTTGTATCTTAACAGTAATTTTTTTTTCCACTTGAAAGACTGTGGTGTTCTGCATAACCTTTTATGTTTAACAATAACAACATTAATAATCATAATAAATGTGACACTTCTAATACTATGCAAAGCATTTTATTTTAAGGCTCCCAGACATATTTTTAAAGTATACTGTGTTCTTTTCATAGTCTTTAAATAATTTGTTTGTCAATAAATTATTAAAAATTATGAATACTGACCTGTATTCAACCCTAATACCTTAAATAATTTAACCAATTCTAAGTGCCACCTTCAACTCTTAAAACTTTGTTTACTCAAGTCATTCCCTCTTATAATCTCCTTCTCTGGAGGACATCTTGTCATTCACAAGCAGACATACTCTGTTGGAAAGACCACAAGTGATCTTTTTAATAAATAAAGATCATTAAAATTGAAGGCTTCTGACTTTTTAAAAAGTCATCTTTTTCTCCCAGATTTTGACCTCTTTCCATCTTTCATTTATCCCGGACAGCTGACGCTTACTGGCCTCTTCTGAACCGGGGCTCCTTATCCTTGTGTAACTTTCATATACCAGACAAAATCACCCTTTTCTCTTGCCTTTATTCTATAATCTGATTAAAACTCTGGGGATTGGCTAAGAAATTGTATTAATGACAATCCATAATATCAACCTCTCCATTGGTTATAGCATGAATTCATTTATTTTTCCTTTCATTATTATTGGTTTGCTGACTGAATAAAAACTCTTTAGTTGCAAATGGTTCCCTACAGAAGAAAGAAAATCAGGATTTGGTGAAGTAGGAAGTGGAGATGATATGCTGTATGGCATGCGACATGGTTTTTAAAGGAATAAGGTGCCCATTAGTATCATTCAGTCAGCAAAGGTTTTTAAATGCTGACCATATATCAGGCACTGAACTAAGTGTTGGGAATACAAAATTAAAGAAAACATGTTCTGCCCTCAAAGAACTTACAGTCTAATAATAAAGGTTAAAATAAGCACATGAGTGATTGTATTTTACTTTGGTAAAAGATAGGAGAGTGGTATGTAGGAGGTGTTGTGGTCTCAGCAAGGGATAAAGATAGAAGGAGATGGTTAGGAAAGAATAGATGTGGAAGAAGGAAAGAACAGAGAGAGATCTCAGACAGAGAAAGTGTGTTTCATAAAGCCAGAAGGGTGGTGAAGTCTTGGAAGATGCAGCAGCATGTAGGAAAGAGATAATTTTATGTCCTAAGATAGAAGTATGGCTTTATTCTAAAACATCCTATGAAGGATGTTAAGCATGGAATGATTTATATTTTAGAAAATCCCCTTGGTAGGGGTGCCTGGGTGGCTCAGTCCTTAAGCGTCTGCCTTCGGCTCAGGTCATGATCCCAGGGTCCTGGGATCGAGCCCCACATCGGGCTCCCTGCTCCGCGGGAAGCCTGCTTCTCCCTCTCCCACTTCCCCTGCTTGTGTTCCCTCTCTCACTGTGTCTCTCTCTGTCAAATAAATAAATAAAATCTTTAAAAAAAAGAAAATCCCCTTGGTATATTATAAAGATGGATTGAAGGAGGACCAGACTGAAAACAGAAAGACTAGTTGAAAGATCCAGGTGAGAATGGTACAAGAGTTATTCCCTGGCTCTAGTGAGCTAATTGAGCTAATTAACTGAGCTACTCAATTCTAAAATACTGCTAGGTTTCTGGTTTGGGAAACTGGGTTGAGGATGGTTCCATTTGCTAAGGTGGGAAATACAATCATAGGTTGGGAACAGGGGGTGGGGAGGACGTGTTCAGTTTTAGACGTGAGGAATTTGGAATACCTGTAAGACAGCTAAGTGCAAGACTTCAGTAGACACATGAATATAAGACTTGGAGTTCACTAGAGAATCCTGCTTAAAAATACAGGTTTCTGGAGTCATCAACATACTACATAGTAGTTGATGCCATGGATGTTGTTTATGTCACCCAGAAGCGTGTGAAAAGTAGAAGAGTAGAAAATCGGGGGTGAGGGGGGCAGGAGTTTCTATTGTTAAGGCTTGAGCCAGAGAAAGAGGAGCCTCAGAGGAGAGACAGCAAAGGAGCAACCACAGATGTGATAGAAACCTAAGGAAGAGTTCTATCATGGAGGCAGAGGGGCAAAGTGTAATTCTCTCATGTTGCATAGGTCTAAAATTATATCTGACTTTCAAACAAAATTTTGACTCAGAAGACTGGGACACTCAACAGCATTCCAGACTGCCGAAAAGAGTAAAGCACGGTGAAGAGAAGCAATGGATTAAAAAGTAGGAAATGGGACAACAGAAAAGACATGTTAAATAAGGATACTATGAAACCAACACAGTTGTTTACACTTGATCATTTGGTAAATGGGATAAGCCTCCAGTATTTTTCCTCTTTGAATTTGGAGGGCTTTTAGGGGCTGTTGTGGCCCCTGCCCTTCATCTTTTAGGCAGCTCGGGTAGGATCATGTCTGTTTATAGATGTGCTAACCGAGGCTCCAGAATGATTTGTCTGATATTCACTTAAGTACGAAAAAAGACTCCCACCAAAACATCACAATTGTGCTTTTTCTCATCCTTTTACCTCTCCTATCAGAAAAGAAACTATTGTTTACTAGTAATGGGTTTGAAAGTCTATGCTATCTTGCTTATTAAATTTCACCTCTTTTTTGGATGCAAATGTTAATTCAGGACTTCAGAAAATTTTGAACAAAAATAATCATATGTGAGAAGGGTCATAAACGGATTGCCAGGTGTGTGAATTCTAGACTATATTAGAGACTAAGTTTTGCTGCATTAAAGGAGCTTTCAAGGCTTAAAAAGAATAATCAGAAACCTCTCTTCAAATTAAGTAATAAGTATGATCCAATATATAAAACAGTAATCCTAACATATGAAACAGTGATATTTCATTAGTAAAATTTTATTTTATAATATATTTAATTTACAAAGTATATTTTTGCCTTGTATTTTTAGAGGTCACTTAATTGTTTCAATAAATACAAAACAATTCAAAATTGGGATTATGCCAGCAAGTTGAAGATGAGTCTGCAACTAATGTCTGCCATAGCTTTTGTTTATTCAGCTTAGAGAAAGTCCATATTCACATGGACAAGTGGTGGCAAATGGTAGTTGTTCTTATAAAACCATTCACCTTGCGTGATCACAGTACCCAGTAGCTATATATATGTGGCCAAAGAAGGTTTATCCTGAGGACTGCACAAAAATTAATTAACTTGGAAGCACAAGATAACAAGCTAGTTGGTTCCAATGTTAAAATTTGCTATATAATACATTTTAAAATGCATATTGGTTTTATTCCTGATTAAAATATATTAGAAAATAAAATTTATAGTGAATTTCTGTCACATCCCTTGAAGTTCATAATCTTTTGCGGAAAATACTTTGATATAACAAGATCTAATAAACTTTGGTATAGAGCAGTATTTTTCAAAGTAGAAATATTATTATAAGACCCTTTTCATTTTTTAATAAACTTTTTATTGTAGAATGGCTTAGATTTACATTCAAATTGAGAAGCTAATACAGAGTTCCCATAAACCCCATACCCAATTTTACCTATTGTTAACGTCTTACATTAGGATGGTACATACACCACAATTAATGAACCAATATTGATACATTATTATTAAAGTCCATACTTATTCAGATTGTATGCCCTTTTTCTGTTCCAAGATTCCACCCAGAATACTACATTACATTTAGTCGTCATATTGCCTCAGGCTCCTCTTGATTGTAACAATTTCTCACTTTTCTTGTTTTTGATGACCTTGACAGTTTTGAGGAGTATTGATAGAGTATTTTGTAGAATTTCACTCAATGGGATTTTTCTGATGTTTTCTCATGATTACTCTAGGGTTATGGGGTTTTGGAAGGAAGATCACAGAGGTAAAGTGCCATTCTCATCATATCATACAATCAACATGACTTATCACTGCTGACATTGACCCTGCCCACGTGGCCCAGGTAGTGTTTAACAGGTTTTTCCACTTAAAGTTACTCTTTTTCCTCCCCTTTCCACACTGTCCCCATTGGAAGGAAGTCACTTGGGCAGCCCATACTTAGGAACTGGGGAGTTATGTTCTTCTTTCCTAAGAGCAGAATATACTTCTCCATTTATTTTATTCAATTATTTATTTATCAGTATGGCTCCATGGTATTTATTTTATATGTTGTGTTATAATTCACTACTACTTTATTTTGTGCCTCAAACTTCTTCAGAATTGGATACTGGGAGCTCTTTCAGTTGGTTCCTGTGTTTTTTGACATGCATTTGACATTTTATTTGGGGCACATCCTTATTTTTTTGCACTATAAGATAGTCCAAAGCTCATCTTGTATATTTCCTACCTTAGTCCTATAATCAGCCACTTCTGAAAAGATGCCCTGGTTCTTTTTATTGGAGAATGGTATTAGAAACCAAAATCTGGTTGCTAAGTGGGTTCATTACTCCAAGGGTATCATTGCCTCTAGGCCCTCACTTTAGACAGAGCAAAAAAATATATTTCTCTATTCTATATGTATACACACATATCTAGAAATATGTCTATATGTAACCATCTGTATCTACATTAAGCTAAACATGCATTCATACTAATGGCTCCAACTCTAATCCATTACCTCACGGGTCATTCCAGCCTCTTCCCTTGCTGACCCGTAACCTCCCATTAAAACAGTAAGAAATGTGTTGTCTTCCATCTGTCATCCATTTAGTTAATTGTTCAAATGTCCTTTACATGTATAGGGGTTTCAGAACTGTTAACCTATATACCTGCAGGCAGCAACTTTATCAACTAGATTACATTGCATATGTGTAGTTCTTTCATCTTTAGTCTTAGAGACTCCACCCATTTCCAGAGTTATTTAGATCAGCTCCTTCTCCTCCATATTCTTCAGTCAGTGAGCCTGTTTCATACACTTGTGATACAGTTAGACAATTTTGCTACATTTTATATCCCATCTTGATATTCCTAGATATCCTAAAAGACTTATTAAAATTTGCATACATTTTCACTTTTTTGCTATAAAGTTCTGTGGGTCCACAGTATCATATGGGATAGTTTCACCACCCTAAAAAAATCCTTTGTGCTTCACGTATTCAATTCCTCCCCTTCCCTCATGGAACTCTTGGCAACCACTGATCTGTTTACCATCTCAATAGTTTTGCCTTTTCCAGATGGTCATGTAATTGGAATCACACATGTAGCTTTCTCAGACTAGCTTCTTTCACTGAGCAGTATTCATTTAAGATTTGCCCCTCACTTTTCAGAGCTTGGGAGCTCATTTTTTTGTGCTGCAGGATAGTTTCTGTTGTATGGATGTATTATGGTTTGTTTATCCAATCACCTATGAAGGACATCTTGCTTACTTCCAGTTTGCAGTGATTATGAATATAGTCACTATAACCATTCATATGCAGGTTTTTGTTTCCAAATCACTTGAGTACATACCTAGGTGTATGACTGCTGGATTATATGGTAAGCCAATGTTTAGCTTTGTAAGAAACTGCCAAACTGTGTTCCAAAGTGGCTGTACCATTTTGCATTCCTGCCAGCAATGAATGAGACTTCCTGTTGCTTCAAATCATTGCTAGCAATTAGTATTACCAGAATTTTGGATCTTAGCCATTCTAAAAGGTGGGCAGTGATATCTCATTGTTGTTTTAATTTGCAATACCCCAATAACAAATGAATTTGACCATTTTTTCTTACGCTTATTTGGCATCTGTATATTTTCTTTGGTACAGTGTCCAGATCTTTTGCCCATTTTTTAATTGGCTTGTGCCCTTTTCACTTTAAAATCCATCCTCATAATTCAAGCATTTGGTATAGTTTTCCACCAAATAACACTGCATAACCTGCATAACCATTTCCATTCTTAAAATTTGGGGAATCGTTCCCAAGTTTATTTGAGTTGGTCATTATTCTCTTATTTTGTAAGCTTAGCAAATACTGCCAGCTAAGAATGTTTTATTTGAGGCAAAAATAATGGTTCAGAGACTATCAATTCATCCTGGAGAAGGGGTAGAGATAAGAGAAGGGAATAAAGTTGGTTTTGGCAGCAAGAGAGCAATAGTATGGGCCCTAAACACCCAAAGATATGACTCATGAGGAGTGAGCCACTAATGAGGCAATGTCCACACACAATCTAAATCAGGCTGGAGAAGAGCAAGTGGGAAACACTGTTCTTTCTTATCCAACTATTTGCTTTAAGTAAAGGAAATAGGAATAAAAATAGGATAAAAATAAAAAAGGAAAAAATAAAAAAGGAAAACAAGCATATTGTGTACTCACTTATTTTCTAGGCACTTTCATAATGGTTTCTCCTGAGTCAAGAGTTTGGAGCTAGCTTTGCTGCCAGGGTGACTTCTGCAGCCAGGGTGCAAATTAACCAGACCTTCAGCAAAGATCGGTTTCTCTCTGCAGATGCCTTCAGCCTCTGCCCTCTTACTCGTCAGGGCATATGGAACCCACTGCTGTTGGTAATCCCGTATCTCTGGCCTCAGATCACACAGTATGTGGGGCAGAACTAAATACAGATCTCAAATTCTAGGATTATTATGCTGCACAGACACCCAGAGGTGCCTTTCTGAGTCTTCCACTGAGGCATAGCCTGAAAACAAGAGAGTCGGCAAATGACTTTTAAAGCCACTGGGTGGGGGCATCTGGGTGGCTCAGTCAGTTAAGTGTCTGCCTTGATGCAGGAGTCCCAGAATCAAGCCCCACATCAGGCTGCTTGCTCAGTGGGGAGTCTGCTTCTCCTTCTCCCTCTGCCCCTCCCCCTGCTCCTTCTCTCTTTCTCTCTCTTGCTCACTCTCACTCTCTCAAATAAATAAATAAAATCTTTAAAAACATCTTTAAAGCCACTGGGTGGTATGCCCTAGATGATGCACAGCTTTCACCTCTCCTTTTAGTATCTCCCAATGAACTATCTAAATGCCTTTACAGACTTCACTGCTTCTGGATATGCAAGGCTACCCATCTCCCCATCTCCCCAGCTTTAGTTAGAAAAGTGGAGAAGACAGGCAATACCCAGTGACTTTAACAAAAGCAGACCGAACATCATCCCTGTGGACAAGCTGTGCTGTTTTTATCTGCTGACCTTAATTCATGTACTGCTCCCTCTCCCGGGAATGCTCTCTCTGGTGGACTACTGAAATGCTGTCAATTCTGGAAGAATCTGACCAAATCTCTCCTCCTTTAAGATGTCTCTCTTGATTCTGAATCCCATAAGAGATCTTCAGTTTTCTAAACTGTCATATCACTTGCAGCTGAACCATTACTATAGTCTGTGATAGACATATGCATACATACACACATTCTAGAAGGTTCCTTGTGCGTTACCCTTGCTGTTTTACAAGACAGCAAGGAGCTCATGGCCCTCTCAGGTCAAAAGGAAATAACCTATGCTATTTTCTATATCATCCTTCAAGGATGAGGTGAACTCACAATAGATGCTAAATGAATAATGTCAAGTGAATTGATTCCTAGTATCCGGTATAGAAATGATCATTAACTTTCTTGTGCCATTCTGTATATAGGTCCCATAAAGCCTCTTTAACAATTTCTATTTCATATTCTTTTAATATACATTTATCAAGTACCTAATACTATAGAGCAGTATCATGGATGCTAGAGATAAAATGATATATAAAATATTGTCTCTGCCTTCAAAGAGTTCACGACTCAGACTCACTGAGCAAAAACCGTGGCACTAGGTAGAATTAATGCTGCCAGCTACATTCAATTTTATCATGAATCTGGTAGGTACAGTCTGGTGTCCATTTGGAGAAGCAATGTGAATGGACAATTTTCTGCAAACATCTGGAAGACCCAAGCAGAAATGGAAAGCCTCCCTTCCCATCCACAAAATATGAAAACACTGGAGGAAGTATAACAAAAAAGTACAAAGTTAAACTTAGTAGCAAGAAAGGGAGATCCTCAAGTGCTAAAAATGAAAAAGTTACTCAAATCTAGGAGAGCTAGAATTCAAGTTAAATGTCTGTCTCAACTTTGAGAGCTGGATATACATTTTAGATGGTCGGATTCCAATGCCCTCACAGAGCTGGAAGTAAAGGTTTTCACTCAGAGCTAAATCAGGGGTTACATTTGGACTCTGTGCATAAACATAGGAAGTTATAAGGGACTGTCCTATAAGTAAAGAAATATTTGAAAATTTTTCACATTATTTTGAGGGTAATTTAAAAATAAATAAACCTCAAAACATAATTCATAGAACAAATTGATAAAGTTAATTATATTAAAACTTAAAATGTTTGTATGGTAGACTATATGACTTCCAACACCTAAAATATTTGTTATATGGCTCTTTACAAAAAAAATGTTTGGTGACTCTTGCTATAAAACAATTGAAAATAAATGTTTAAACATGAATAGACTATAAAAGCAATGTGAAATAAAAATTACAAGTTGTAGAAGGATGTATAGCATTTATACCTTTATATTTAATTGTAAAACAGGTAGAATAGTACTATAAGGTGGTTATGGATACTTTTTGGATAATACTTTTATAAAAATTCGAAGGTAAAATGTTTTCCTCAAATTCATGAGAGTGGTCCAAATTCTAAAGAATAGAATAAACGGACTGAGAAGATCACAAAGAGAAGTTCTTGGTATACATATATACACATACATGTATATGTGTGTGTGTGTGCATGTGTATATGTGTGTGTGTGTATCTGTCAATACTCAGTTCATAGTCCCCTGGCTTCTCCATTTAAGTGCACATCAGTCTACTTCCAGCTGTCAGGACCAACATCTCTTTGCCTAAGGGCTTTCCCTAGCTTCCTCTAAGACCACTCAGCCCATGCATGTGACAGCTGAAAGGTCAAGAGTTAACACCTCGTGGTGGGCGGAGCAAGATGGCAGAGGAGTAGGAAACCTGGGTTTCCTCTGGTCTCAGGAATTCAGCTGAATAGGGATCAAACCATTCTGAACACCTATGAACTCAACAGAAGATCGAAGAGAAGAATAGCAACTCTCTGAACAGAAAAGCGACCACTTTCTGGAAGGTGGGACGTGCAGAGAAGTGAATCTGAGGCGATATTTGGGGCGATAGACGGCAGGGGAGGGGGCCTCCGTGGGCCACTTCTGGCAAGTGATAGAGCCGCGGAGCACAAAATCGGAACTTTTAGAAGTGGGCTCCGCTGAGGCACGTCGCTCCAGTGGCTAAGCGGGGGGTGGAACCCTCGCGGGACAGTGTGGTCTCAGGACCCTCGGGGGCCACAGAAAAACCAGGGTGCCTCAGTGCGGCAGAGCTCCCAGGTATCGGAGCGGGGAAGCCGGCTGCAGAGACGGAGCCGAGGCACGGGCTCTCAGCTCGGGGTTGCCAAAAACTGTGATCGGTGACAGTTGGGCCACTGCTCCTCGAGCAGGGACCCAACAAGCGGCAGAGCCGGAGAGACTCCCCTTCCTCCCCGGAGAGGAGCAGCACGGGAGCACATTGCAGGGATCTGGTGGGTTTGGAGACTCCACACGGGATCAGGTGCCAGAGATAGAAACACTTGGTCACAGGCCGGGTGAGCACGGAGAGCGGCAGGAGACCAAGGAGACGGGAGTGACTGCTTTTCTCTGGGGGCGCACTGAGGACTGGGGCCCTGAGTTCTTGGCTCCTCCGGGCAGAGATTGGGAGGTCAACATTTTCACCCTGGTCCTCCAAAGCTGTACCGAGAGCTTGAAGGGAACAAAAGCTCCTGAGAGCAAACCCGAGCAGCTTGCTTAGCCTGGACCGACAAGGGCGGGGCAATTCCGCCTGCGGCAAAGATATTTGGGAACCACGGCAACAGGCCCCTCCCCCAGAAAATCAGCGCGAGCAGCCACCGAGCCAAGACCAAGTTTACCAATCAAGGAGAACAGGAGAACTCCAGCGCTAGGGGAATACTGCACATAGAATTCATGGCTTTTTTTTTTTTTTTTTACCATGATTCATTAGTTTTTCAAAGTTAATTTTTTTAATTGTTTTTTTTTAATTTTTCTTTTTCCCTTTTTCAACCAACATTTTATCAATCCCTTTTTTAAAAAACATTTTTTATTTTTCATTTTTAGACTCATATTTTGTCCCTTCATAGTAGTTACCCTTATTTTTGGTATATATATATAAGTGGTACTCTCTTTAAAATTTTGAGATACAGTTTCTTCTAACAGATCAAAATA
>NW_027397069.1:63288026-63288371 GCF_003265705.2 Callorhinus ursinus
CTCTCTTTAAAATTTTGAGATACAGTTTCTTCTAACAGATCAAAATATACCCTAAATCACTAGTGTATGGCTTTGTTCTAGTCTCCTGCCTAATCACATTCTCTCCCTTTTTTTTTTCTTTTTTTTTTTAAATCTTCTTTCTTTTTTCAAACAACTTCTTATCAATTTCTTTTATAAAATCTTTTATAATTTTCATCTTTACAGTCATCTTCCATCCCTTCATTGTATCAACCCTTATTTTGTACATATATAAGTCTTTCTTCCTTTAAAATTTTAGGAGGCACTTTCTTCTAACAGACCAAAATACACCCAAAATCTAGTGTGTGGCACTGATCTATGCACTAG
>NW_027397069.1:63298371-63339958 GCF_003265705.2 Callorhinus ursinus
TCTTTGGGTGTTGAGTTTGATAAGTTCTTTATAGATTTTGGATATTCGCCCTTTATCTGATATGTCATTTGCAAATATCTTCTCCCATTCTGTCAGTTGTCTTTTGGTTTTGTGGACTGCTTCTTTTGCTGTGCAAAAGCTTTTTATCTTGATGAAATCCCAATAGTTCATTTTTGCCCTTGCTTCCCTTGCCTTTGGCGATGTTTCTAGGAAGAAGTTGGGGCAGCTGAGGTCGAAGAGGTTGCTGCCTCTGTTCTCCTTTAGGATTTTGATGGACTCCTGTCTCACGTTTAGGTCTTTCAACCATTTGGAGTCTATTTTTGTGTGTGGTGTAAGGAAATGGTCCAGTTTCATTCTTCTGCATGTGGCTGTCCAATTTTCCCAACACCATTTGTTGAAGAGACTGTCTTTTTGCCATTGGACATTCTTTCCTGCTTTGTCGAAGATGAGTTGATCATAGAGTTGAGGGTCCATTTCTGGGCTCTCGATTCTGTTCCATTGATCTATGTGTCTGTTTTTGTGCCAGTACCACACTGTCTTCATGACGACAGCTTTGTAATAGAGCTGGAAGTCCAGAATTGTGATGCCACCGGCTTTGCTTTTCTTTTTCAACATTCTTCTGGCTATTCGGGGTCTTTTCTGGTTCCATATATATTTTAGGATTATTTGTTCCATTTCTTTGAGAAAAGTGGATGGTGTTTTGATGGGGATTGCATTGAATGTGTAGATTGCTCTAGGTAGCATTGACCTCTTCACAATATTTGTTCTTCCAGTCCATGAGCATGGAACGTTTTTCCATTTCTTTGAGCCTTCCTCAATTTCTTTCATGAGTATTTTATAGTTTTCTGAGTACAGATTCTTTGCCTCTGGTTCGATTTATTCCTAGGTATCTTATGGTTTTGGGTGCAATTGTAAATGAGATCGACTCCTTGATTTGTCTCTCTTCTGTCTTGTTGTTGGTGTATAGGAATGCCACTGATTTCTGAGCACTGATTTTATATCCTGCCACTTTACTGAATTCCTGTATGAGTTCTAGCAGTTTTGAGGTGGAGTCTTTTGGGTTTTCCACATACAGTATCATATCATCTGCAAAGAGTGAGAGTTTGAATTCTTCTTTGCCAATTTGGATGCCTTTGATTTCTTTTTGTTGTCCGATTGCTGTGGCTCGGACTTCTAATACTATGTTGAATAGCAGTGGTGATAGTGGACCTCCTGCTGTGTTCCTGACCTTAGGGGGAAAGTTCTCAGCTTTTCCCCATTGAGAATGATATTCACTGTGGGTTATTCATAGATGGCTTTTATGATATTGAGGTCTGTACCCTCTATCCCTATACTCTGAAGAGTTTTGATCAAGAAAGGATGCTGTACTTTGTCAAATGCTTTTTCTGCATCGATTGAGAGGATCATATGGCTCTTGTTCTTTCTTTGATTAATGTATTGTATCATGTTGATTGATTTGCGGATGTTGAACCATCTTGCAGCCCGGGATAAATCCCACTTGGTCGTGGTGAATAATCCTTTTAATGTACTGTTGGATCCTGTTGGCTAGTATTTTGGTGAGAATTTTTGCATCCATGTTCATCAAGGATATTGGTATGTAATTGTCCTTTTTGATGGGGTCTTTGTCTGGTTTTGGGATCAAGGTAATGGTGGCCTCATAAAATGAATTTGGAAGTTTTACCTCTATTTCTATTTTTTGGAACAGTTTCAGAAGAATAGGTATTAATTCTTCTTTAAAAGTTTGGTAGAATTCCCCTGAGAAGTCATCTGGCCCTGGGCTCTTGTTTGTTGGGAGATTTTTGATGACTGCTTCAATTTCCTTAGTGGCTAAAGGTCTGTTCAGGTTTTCTATTTCTTCCTGGTTCAGTTTTGGTAGTTTATACCTCTCTAGGAATGCATCCATTTCTTCCAGATTATCTAATTTGCTGGCATGGTGTTCCTCATAATATGTTCTTATAATTGTTTGTATTTCTTTGGCGTTCATTGTGATTGCTCCTCCTTCATTCATGATTTTATTTATTTGGGTCATTTCTCTTTTCTTTTTGATTAGTCTGGCCAGGGGCTTATCAATCTTGTTAATTCTTTCAAAGAACCAGCTCCTAGTTTCATTGATCTGTTCTACTGTTCTTTGGTTTCTATTTCATTGATTTCTGCTCTGATCTTTATGATTTCTCTTCTCCTGCTGGGGTTAGGCTTTATTTGCTGTTCTTTCTCCAGCTCCTTTAGGTGTAAGGTTAGGTCGTGTATTTGTGACCTTTCTTTTTTCTTGAAAAAGGCTTGTATTGCTATATACTTTCCTCTCAGGACTGCCTTTGCTGTATCCCAAAGATTTTGAACAGTTGTGTTTTCATTTTCATTAGTTTCCATGAATTATTTTTAATTCTTCTTTAATTTCCTGGTTGACCCATTCATTCTTTAGTAGGATGCTCTTTAGCCTCCATGTATTTGAGTTCTTTCCGACTTTCCTCTTGTGTTTGAGTTCTAGTTTCAAAGCATTGCCGTCTAAAAATATGCTGGGAATAATCCCAATCTTTTGGTACCAGTTGAGATCTGATTTGTGATCTAGGATGTGATCTATTCTGGAGAATGTTCCATGGGCACTAGAGAAGTGTGTTCCGTTGCTTTGGGATGGAAGGTGAAGTCCTTTTGTTCCAGTGTGTCATTTAAAGTCTTTATTTCCGTGTTGATCTTTTGCTTAGATGATCTGTCCATTTCATTCAGGGGGGTGTTAAAGTCCCCCACTATTATTGTATTGTTGTCAATGTGTTTCTTTGCTTTTGTTATTAATTGCCTTATATAATTGGCTGCTCCCATGTTAGAGGCAGAGATATTTACAATTGTTAGATCTTCTTGTTGGATAGACCCTTTAAGTAGGATATAGTGTCCTTCTTCATCTCTTATTACAGTCTTTGGTTTAAAATCTAATTTGTCTGATATAAGGATTGCCACCCCAGCTTTCTTTTGGTGTCCATTAGGATGGTAAATGGTTTTCCACCCCCTCACTTTCACCGTGGGGGTGTCTTTGTGTCTAAAATGTGTCTCTTACAGACAGCATATTGATGGGGCTTGTTTTTTTATCCAATCTGATAGCCTGTGTCTTTTGATTGGGGTATTTAGCCCATTTACATTCAGGGTAACTACTGAAAGATGGATTTAGTGCCATTGTATTGCTTGTAAGGTGACTCTTACTGTATATTGTCTGTCTTCCTTTCTGATCTATGCTGCTTTTAGGCTCTGTCTTTGCTTAGAGGACCCCTTTCAATATTTCTTGGAGGGCTGGTTTCGTGTTTGCAAATTCCTTTAGTTTATGTTTGTCCTGGAAGCTTTTTATCTCTCCTCTATCTTCAATGACAGCCTAGCTGGATATAGTATTCTTGGCTGCATATTTTTCTCATTTAGTGTTCTGAAGATATCATGCTAGTCCTTTGTGGCCTGCCAGGTCTCTGTGGATAGGTCTGTTGCCAATCTAATATTTCTACCATTGTAGGTGACAGATCTCTTTTCCTGAGCTGCTTTCAGGATTTTCTCTTTGTCTCTGAGGCTCATAAGTTTTGCTATAAGATGTCGGGGTGTTGACCTATTTTTATTGATTTTGAGGGGGGTTCTCTGTGCTTCCTGGATTTTGATGCCTGTTCCTCCCCCAAATTAGGGATGTTCTCTGCTATAATTTGCTCCAATATACTTTCTGCCCCTCTCTCTCTCTTCTTCTTCTGGGATCCCAATTATTCTAATATTGTTCTGTCTTATGGTATCACTTATCTCTCGAATTCTGCCCTTGTGATCCAGTTGTTGCTTATCTCTCTTTTTCTCAGCTTCTTTATTTTCCCTCATTTGGTCTTCTATATCACTAATTCTCTCTTCTGCCTCATTTATCCTAGCAGTTAGAGCCTCCATTTTTGATTGCACCTCATTAATAGCCTTTTTTATTTCAACTTGTTTAGATTTTTGTTCTTTTATTTCTCCAGAAAGGATTTATCTAATATCTTCCATGCTTTTCTCAAGCCCAGCTAGTATCTTTAAAATCGTCATTCTGAACTCTAGTTCCAACATCTTACTAATGTCCGTATTGATTAGGTCCCTGGCAGTCAGTACTGCCTCGTTTTTTGTTTGTTTTTTTGTTTGTTTTGTTTTGTTTTTTGGTGTTTTTTTGAGGTGATTTTTTCCATCTTGTCATTTTGTCCAGAGAAGAATAGATGGATGAGAGAACAAAATGCTAACAGGGTAACAATGACCCCAGAAAAATATACACTAAACAAATCAGAAGAGACCTTCCAGAAAGTGGTCGCTTTTCTGTTCAAAGAGTTGTTGCTATTCTTTTCTTCAATCCCCTGTTGAGTTTGTAGGTGTTCAGAATGGTTTGATCCCTATCTAGCTGGATTCCTGGGACCAGATGAAATTTATGTCTCCTACTCCTCCACCATTTTGCTCCTCCCCCCGGATGCCTTCTTGTGACGATATAAGATGATCAATGTCTGTTGCAAAGCTGACTTTTAAATGCTAAAAGTAGCTTCTATCTGTTAAGAGGTGGTGGCTCCAATACATCTTTAGAGATCACTCTTCCCTTGTTCAGGCTGTTCAATTAATTGAGCAAGGAGGCCTTTAGACTGAGGTGTCTCTAATGCTGTGGTGGCCTATGTAAGCAAACTGAAACCTAAGCCTGTAAATGTGTCAAGGTTATGAAATCAAAATTCTAAGGACACCAGTTACTAACAGCTAACTAGGCTTTATGCTATAGCCAATCAAATAATTTCTTTTTGCTTCCGCACATTCTCTATATAAGTCTTTCCCCTAGCTCTTGTCAGTGGAGCACTCCTAACAATTTCCAGTTTGGCACTGCCCAACTGAAATTGATTTTTCATCAAATAAACTCTTAAAATTTTTAATATGCCTCAGTTTATTTCTTAACAAGGCAAACCTCCTTTTAATTATGTAGATGCAAGGATAATAATATATAGATACCTTATTTATTTCTCACAATAACCATATGATGGATATACTATTATTATCATGCCCATTTTACAGATTAGAACTGTAGAGAAGTTTATCAACTTTCCCAAGGTCATAGCAGATCCAAGGCTGGAACCCTGGTCTATTAACTCTAGAAACTGCTTGTTTTAGTTTCCTGGGGTTGCTGTGACCATTGACCATGATTGTCTATGCTGGAGACAAACACCCCAGTTAATATTTGGGGAAATGTGTTTTGTCTTAGGAGGAGATGAGGAAAATGGGGAAGATGTTATGGTGTTTATTCCCCCATGAATTTGATCCACTATGATTTCCATAGCCAGAAACTGGTGAGAACTTTTTCAAAATCTACCTTGTGAAATTCCAAACAAAAAGCAGAATGGTTTAGGAGTCCAGGGCTCAAAGTGAGGGGCAAGTTTGGGAATGTGTCATTCCTCCACCTGAAAGGAATCCACACCTGTCTGGCTCATTGAAGAGTCACTGTTGCAAATCATATCTTTTCATTATAATTTATTACTGATTATTGCTAAAAAATGTTTTCAGTTTTGGAATGTTTATATTTTATCTTTTCTAATTCTCCTGAGTTCTCTAGGTATATAATCATCTCCTTCTCTGAAAACAATCATGACATACCTCCTTTCTAATACACCTTCCACTTGTTAATGTTTCCTGAATTATCACATTATCTAAATTATAAACTGTATCTAAACTCATGAACATATAACATAGTTGAGCCTCAGAAGAGCCATTTGAATACAGAGAGGCCAGTAGCATAGCAAACAGCTCCAGAGATACTGCAGTGATTTCATAATTTAATGATGTTAGGACCAGCACGATGACTGAGAGCCGAGGACAGAAAGAAGGCTTTTTCAGAGCTTGCAGGAAGGCACATGTCAGAAAATGCTTTAGAATTTTTTTTTACTACTTCTATAACTGATAACAGAAACCACATAACACTGTAAAAATATTTACTTCTAGTCTGTAAAGCTCCATCATTTGATCACACCAGACACTGACATACTTCATTATAAACACAGTAGTAATAACCTTTGTCACATTGGACAAGCAAAACTGCCTTTGTTTGGTGGGTATTCCTGTCTGGTAAGGTTTAAGCTGCTGCGGCTGCTGTGAAATCCCTCCTCAATCTCAGTGTTGTTTTTGATAACACACTCGTTTTCTCATTATTGACTGTCATTCCTCAGAGAGAAATGAATGCAAAAGAACAGGTACAAGTCAGTCAAGCCCAGTAGTCCATGATAGCAGCAGAGGATGGAGGAAATATCAGCAAACTAATAATGTCCCTAAATAAATGCAGCCTCCTCGATAAAGCTGTTCAAGGTTTTTAATCAGGCAGGAGACTAGTGAAAGCTTTATTCTGTCCTTGGTTACTAAGTACTGCTCCCATTAACACAGGTCTTCATCAAGCATAATTAATTTGGTGTCCTGGCTACAAAGTATGATTTTCAGAAACCATACCATCTCATTGTTTGGGTAGTGCTAATTGAAGTTTACAAGTAGAACATGAACGTAATGCCTACAGACTGGCTTAGTGAGTTAAGATTTTGCTTAAGTATTGGGGATTTTGAGCCTTCATCTTCTGCCAAGAAGTACTGAGTCACACAGAGTTCCCTATTTGATCTTGGCATATTTTTGACAATATCCCTAGATCCTTTTTTTTTAAAGATTTTATTTATTTATTTGAGAGAGAGAGAATGAGAGAGAGAGAGAGAGAGCACATGAGAGGGAAGAGGGTCAGAGGGAGAAGCAGACTCCCCGCTGAGTAGGAAGCCCGATGTGGGACTCGATCCCAGGACTCCAGGATCATGACCTGAGCCGAAGGCAGTCGCTTAACCAACTGAGCCACCCAGGCGCCCCTATCCCTAGATCTTTTTATCATGCCTCTAATGATAAAGGAAAAGAAAAGCTAAAACAAAGCATTCTTTGTTGCTGAAGAAATGTCATAGCTGTTGCAAGCTTTATGTCAATGTATTTAATATAATAGTTTTTAATTCTATTATAAAAATAACACATATTCACTATAAGTAACTTTAAAAATTAAAAAGCATGGAAAATAAATTGAAAAACCTATAACACCACTACCCGTGACAACTTATGTTAATATTTTGGTGGTAATATTTTGGATTTTTATATATTTATATATAAACACCACTGATTGAATTCCTACTATGTAGTAGGATTACAGTAGGCATTTGACAGATGCTTTCTCATATAAATCCACAGAATAACTCTGTAAGACAGGTACTGTTATCCTCATTTTACAATGACATCCTGAGGCCCAGTGAATTCCCAGGATCTCAGCTAAAAAGTGGTAAGCCTAAATCATTCTGATTCTAAGTCTAATGCTTCTAACTTCAATGTTCTATTGTTTCTCATACACTCCAACAGCGTTACACTGTATATGTTATATGTACACATATATATACACATATATGTTATACTACTTGGCGCTTGGGGTCTTTTATTCTGGCTTTCATGATAGCCTTCCCAATCACAAGCATCCCCTCTGCTATTAGTTATTCCTAGAAAACATTATTTTTGTGAATGCATACTATTTCATCACATGAATATCTCAGAATTATTTATTACAACAATATTATACTGAGCATCACTGAACAGAAACCTTAGCCTCTGATTATTTCCTTAGGTTAATTCCTAGAAGATGAGCATTGCGAGAACTATGAATATTTTTCAGGCCTTTAATACTTATTCTGAAAGTGTGAGACAGTAGCTTATATATTATTAAAGATCTACTAAGTCAAAAACCATTCACTTGGGGAGTGGGGCTGAGGGATAGAAGTACACTGATGAGAAGAAAAGGGAGAGAAAAGAACAGAAAAATGGGGGAAAGCTTCTGCTTAAGAAATGAGTTAAACGAAGGATGAGCTGGGATCATAAGATGTTGCCAAATTTTGACAGCCTGTGTTTCTCTTTTCCTTTCTTTAGCAGATCCATCAAGTCTCCCCCTGCATAACTGTCCTCCCAGCTCTAATTAATTCACAAAGAAAACAGGAAAGTTGCTATCTGCCTTTGCAAGCACTTGCTACTCCCACGAGACAGGACTCCTGCTCCCCTTGCATGCCCAGAAGAAGGGCTTACCATGGTGCTCCGAAGCCACCGTTCAAGACTGTTCTGTGGCCCGTTGCTTACAAGAACAGTCTTGTTAAGACAGGTGTGACCAGATGGTCTCATTCTGTCTCTCCTGCTAAAATTCTTCTTCTTCTTCCTCTTTATAGTGAATATGTTATTTTTGTAATAGAATTAAACTATTATATGAAATACATTGACATAAAGCTTGCAACAGCTATGACATGTCTTACAGACTCCAGAAGCACCTGGGTAGCTTAGTTAGTTAAGGGTCTGCTTTCTGCTCGGGTCATGATCCCAGGGTCCTGTGATCCAGCCTTCATCAGACTCCCTGCTCAGCGGGGAGCCTGCTTCTCCCTCTCCCTTTGTCACTCCCCCTGCTTGTGCTCTCTCACTCCCGCTCTCTCTCCAACAAATAAATAAATGAAATTTCATGAAAAAACAAACAAACATAGACTCCATGCCCCACATGGAGCTTGAACTCACAGCCTTGAGATTGAGACTTACATGTTCTACTGACTGAGCCAACCAGACCTGTCTCCTGCTAAAATTCTTACAAAGGAAAAGGTTTCATGGGCTAGCCTTTGTTTAATTGTCAGCTAGTAATCCATCTTTTCTTCACTGTCAAATTCTCATTGAACTGACGTATTCTTCCATGGGGACACCGAGGATAAAAGCCTTCCAAGTCACTAGATCTTGTTTCCAGTCTCATCTCTATGCTTTAGATCTCTGATAGCTGGCCGTGATGTTTCTAACCACGCCTTCCTGGAATGTCCCCTCTTCTTGTGTCTATAGTCTGCATCCTCACTGCAGCCCCATGAAATGCCCTGTGAATGTGACCATCGGGAAACAAGTTAGCCGTTTTGATGTCTGGTACCTTCTTTTTTAACCGAGAAACCTACGCTTCTGCCTGTGTGTTTTTCTCTATGTGCTTTTAAAAGCTAGTAAAATGACACCATTTGACTCAACAAACAAGCATTATTAAACAGCTATTAAGTGCCAGGCATTCTGTTAGTTTCCAAACATAAACAGACTACAGTCATGGATCCTATCCTCAAGAAATGTCTAGCTTAGTAAGTCAGATAAATATACAAATAACTCAGTAGAATAGATGTTTATAAGTAGCCCAGGGTACCACAGAAAAATATCTAAATTAAAATGAAAGGTGATGGGGGCTTTTCAGAAGAAATGAAAAGAGTATTAAATGAAGGGTGGACGTGAAGTAGGAGGAAATGGGAAAAGAAGCTGTTGATGGAAGAAATGACACCAGGAAAAAGGCAGGGGTCCTTGAGACCACCTGATATGATAGACAAGGTGGCCAGATTTAGCAAATACAAATGCAGGATGCCCAGTTAAATTTGAATTTTAGGTAAAAAGAAAATAATAATGCTTTTGTATAAATATGTCCCATTCAATATTTGGAACATACTTAACACTAAAATATTATTTGTTATTTATCTGAAATTCAAATTTAACTGGGTGTCCTGTATTTTATAGGGATTGGCTAGTGATTTGTGGACTGAAACAAGAAGTGAATAATGATACAGCCAGAAGAGAGGGGTGTGGATAAAATCACACATCAGTGCTCATCCAGTCATTTAAACATGGTCCTAAAAGCATTATTGCTCATTGGCAGATTTAAGGCAGGGCAGTAATGATCATATTTGCATGTTAAAGGCTGGCTGGTCCTCTCTGTGGGGCTTGAATGCTCCTGGCCAGACTGTCGAGGAGCTCTAAGTGAAGAGGAAGGATGTTTGAATCAGCCGGTGGGATTTTCTAGCTGTCACTCCTGCTCTTTGTACTGGCTTCTCCAGTGTAGTTCTGATGGTTTTTAGAAAGGGCTTCCTAGATCACCTTTGATACTGATCTAGTAGCCAAAATCTGAAACTAAGGACACCTAGATCTTGTAGGTGGGGAATGCACTGGCAGTAGAAAAATATTACTATTTCCTGAGCACATCAGATGGGCCTGACAGTACAAATGTTTAAAATTCCAATGGATTTTTACATACAAGATTAGACAAAAAACTGTAGAGAAGCAGCACTTGGGCTGGACTCTTCACTGATCCTTTGAAGAAACAGAGCCTCTGATCTCATGCAACTTTCCCCGGCCACATGGCTATTCAGGGCCAGCGCTTACAACAATGTCAAGGGGCACCTGGATGGCTCAGTTGGTTAAGCGTCTGACTCTACATTTCAGCTCAGGTCATGATCTCAGGGTCATGAGATCCAGCCCCACATTAGGCTCTTCATCGGGCATGCTGCCTGATTGAGATTCTCTCTCTCTCCTGCCCCACCCCGTCCCCCAATTGCACACTCGCTCTCTTAAAAAAAAAAGAACAATGTCACTTGTTTTCCTGGTTAGCCCAGGTTGATGAAACAACAGCAAAATGGGGTGCAAGGTGTGAAGTCAGACACGAGGGAGCCAGGAGTGGGGCAGAGTGGGCTGTTAGGGGATGAGCACTACGTGTTGCAAGCTTTTGAAGAGCTCATGGTAGAGAAGAAGAGAATGGGCATGGCTAACAATAATATAATTGGGCCTAGGATAAATGCTCTCAATGTGAACAAATTGCTATGAGAGCTGACAGGAGGAAGGAGAGACTCATTTGGAGTAAAGAAACTGATAATGACTTTATAAGAAGATTGCAATTCACACTGCGCTCTGCAGGAGCAGGGGTGGATGATGAGAGACTAGAGAGGAGACATGAAGTCTTCACCAAGTTCAAAGTAGTCCTGCGTGTCTGGGCCGCACACAGGCCTTGTGGGAGGGATTGAAAATGACAGTGTTAACAGGTGGTAGGTGACACTTGGTAAAGAATCTTGAAGTCTCTGATAAGGGGTCTGGCCTGTATTCTGCAGACATGAGAAATTATCAAGTGTGTAAGCAAGACAATAACCTAGTCACATCTGCGTTTTAGAAATATGCAAACAATGAATCATGGAACACTACATCAAGAACTAATGATGTAATGTATCGTGATTAACATAACATAATAAAAAAATCCTCAACAAAATATTAGCAAACTGAATTTAGCATACATTAAAAGAATTATTCCCCATGATCAAGAGGGATTTATTCCTGGGTTCCAAGAGTGGTTCAGTATTCACAAATCAACTTGATACATCACACCAACAAAGGAAGGGATAAAAAGGGAAAAACAAAGGGGAGGAAATCGGAGGAGGAGACGAACCATGAGAGACGATGGACTCTGAGAAACAAACTGAGGGTTTTAGAGGGGAGGGCATGGGGGGATGGGTTAGCCTGGTGATGGGTATTAAGGAGGGCCTGTACTGCATGGAGCACCGGGTGTTATACGCAAACAGCGAATCATGGAGCACTACATCAAAAACTAATGATGTAATGTATGGTGACTAATAGAACATAATAAACTAAAATCTAAAGAAAATAAAAAAAAAATAGAGCTACAGCAGCGGGTGGAGATGGCATGGAGAAGGGAGGAATGTAAGATGGGAAGGCTAATCAGGAGTTTTTCCAGTTTACTCTGTGGATCTCTGGGCTCATAAGCTGCTACGTGGGGGCAGAGAGGCTCCCAAGCATGTTTGGAGACAGTGACACTTATGTTTCTCTCTTATGTCTCCAACCTATTTGAACACAGACCTTTTTTTCTGTAATAGTTCCATGGAACTAAACAGAAATGACATTCAAAGTATTTAACAACCAATAATGAATAAACATTAATCCGAATGAATGCTAGAAAGTTCCTGGAAGCCCTCTGCAATATCAGGCATGTCCCAGATCATAAAGAGGAGGTAGAAGGTGCCAGCTGAAGGGCCAGGGCAACTTAGGATGCAGAGGCAGCTCTCAGCATCCAGCTCTACAAGCAAAGTTAAGTTGCTAGTGTTAACATTTAGTGAATAAAAAACATTTATTCAGGTCTGCATCCCCCCATGCTTATTGCAGCATTATTCACAATAGCCAAGTTATGAAAACAACCTATGCATCCATCAACAGATGAATGGATAAAGAAAATATGAAATATATATAGGAATATGATATATATTATATTACATATATTATGGGATATTATTTAGCCATGAGAAAGAAGGAAATCTTGCCTTTTGTGACAACATGGATGGACCTTGAGGGCATTATGCTAAGTAAAATATGTCAGAGAAAAACAAAAACTGTATGTTCACAGTTAGATGTTGATCAAAGGGTACGAACTCCAAGCTATAAGATAAATAAGTTCTGGGGAACTGATATGCAGTATGGTGACAACAATTAACAATATTATATAACCGAAAGTTGTTAAAGAGTAGATCTTAAATGTTACCACCACATACACACACAAAGGTAATCATGTGAGGAGATGGAAGTGTTAACTATTCATATTGTGGTAATCATTTTGTAATATATACATGTGTCAAACCATCACACTGTATGCTCCAAACTTACATATGTTGCATGTCAATAATATCTCAATAAAGCTGGAAAAAAATAAAAATTTAAAAAATAAAAGCAACAATAATAAACTGATTAGATGGTAGAAAAACAAAAAACAAAACAAATGAAGAGCTTTCCACTATCTACTCAGAGTGCACATCAAACTTTATCTGAAACCAGACATCTACCTATAGTCTTCTCTGTAGCAAGCAAAATCATTTCCTATTTTCAAAAATGCCTTGTTTGATGTTTTGTTGTTGTTGCTGTTGCTGTCTCTATGTAATTGCATAGAGTATGTTTCCAAAGCATGTTCAAGGAAACATCAATTTTCAAGACCAACACCCACCCAGGTTGCTCTGTACAACCAGGCTAGTTGTAAAAATATTAAAACGCATCCATAACAGTTGCAAAAGCCCTACTTTATCATGATAGCAGGAATTAGGTGCAAATATTTCCAGAAATCTCTTTCTCCTTGCTTTTCCTACTTCAAGAAGTCCACTCCTTCCCACCTCAGGGTCTTTGCACATGTATTTCTTTTACTTGCAATGTTCAACCATCACTACCACCACCCTCTTCTAGCAAAAACCTCGTCGTGCCCTCATATTTAATCTAAGAGCTATGTTTCTGTCTTAATTTCAGTCTCACCTCCTCAGAGAGACCCACCATGATCAACCTATCCAAGGAACCACCCCTTTCTAGTTGTTGTCTCTACCCCTATTAGTTCCCTTCCTAACTGTATAACAACTTGTATAATTTTATTAGCGTACCATTTTTCACTCTCAACTCTACTAGAATATAAGGTCTATGAAGATGGGATAGTGTCTGCCCGGTTCACCATTATATCCCTAATACCTATAACAGTGTGTGGTACAATAGCAAATGTTCGGGAAATCCCTGTAGAAGGAAGAGAGGAAGGCCGGCCACTACTCAGTCAGTCTGGAATACTGGTAATCATGGAGGGTCTCCCGGGTCTTGAGGTGAGCCCTTCCCTCTTTGCAGGAGACCTTCACAATCAACTTCACAGAGTTCCTCCTGATAAATGTAGAGAGCTTGAGCGCCTTGTGCTAAAGTCAGGCAACCATAGTGTGACACGTTTAAACAAGCTAACTCAGATCTTCCAGGCCTCACATTTATGTATTTGACTATTGTTCCTTCACAGCAGCAGACGAGTGCTTTGTTCTTCCTGATTATCTCATATGCTGTACACATTGGTGGTATATGCAGATAGTGCAAGCAATACCAAGCAGGGCCAAATGCACGCCAACCATGCTGCTCCACAGCCTAAATGACTTCTTGCCATGTTTTGTCTTCCACTGCCACAACTGTACCTGTTCTATTATAAAATTTGGTGACAGTATAAAATATAAGCCCTAACTAATCTAATTATGCTTTTCTCTTCTCCGGCATGACATAAAGAAGGAAAGAAATGTAGGCTTGATCATCCAATGGGGCTCTGGGAGAAAGTTGATGCATATAAATTATTCTCTTTAGCTTTTCACCATAATTTTTTAACAAAATCTTGGGAAGCTGCATAATATTAAAAGGAAAAATGAAATGACCTACACATTTATAGTCATCTTCCAAAACCAGAAAAGAGTTACTGATACATTTGTTTGTATATACAAGTATAACAATAAGGAACTTAATAGGAAGGAAGGAAGGAAGGAAGGAAGGAAGGAAGGAAGGAAGGAAGGAAGGAAGGAAGGAAGGAAGGATGGATGGAGGGGAAGGGAGGGAAGGAGAGAGGAGGAGAGAGGAGGTGAGGGGAGAGGAGAGGCAAGGCAAGGTAGAAAGAAAGAAAGAAAGAGGCAGGGATGGAGGAAGGAAGGAAGAAGAAAAGGAAAGGAAGGAAGGAAGGAAGAAGGATGGGCTGAAGGGAGGGAGAGAGGAAGAGAAGACAGATACATAGATAGATACATAGATAGATAGATACATAGATAGATACATAGATAGATACATAGATACATAGATACATAGATACATAGATACATAGATAGATAGATAAATACATACATACATACATACATAGATCCTTAGAAACGCAGGTGGAGAGAGATGATAGACCTACATTGATCTACACATACATATACACACATAGAGAGAGAAGAAGAAAGAGAGAGCAAAAGCTTACATTCTGTTAGTAACTAACATGCATATAGAACTTTATCATTTATTATCATGTTATACATTTTCTGATTGATTGTCAGGACACATCCATGGTTGGTTAAGTAGGAGTTATTCTCCAGTTTTATAAGCAAGGACACAGAGTCAATAGCCATCTAGTGCTGCTTTGGCCAAGGTCACACAGCTAGGAATGGAAGAGCCTCCTAGGATGCCAGCTTATTCCCTGTCCACACTCTTTTATATGTTCTTGATGCAGACGCTTTTCTAAGAAACAAAACCCCTTAACTTTATACAATCATTCATTTAAGGTTTGGGCATCTGAAATACTTTTTGGTGTAATATATTTTATTTCTAAGTTAGAATATTGTCTGTGGAGTGTGTTTCTAATATGCTGGTTCAGCAGAGTTTAGGAAAATTTATTAGTTTTGGCTTCAGCAGTCCTGAGACAGTGCACAATTTGCTGTGTTCATCTGTATTCACAAGCTGCCATCAGACAATGTCTTAAACCAGTTGAGCCCAGAAGTCACTACCTGGTACTATTTCTGAGATTGAACTAATACTTGGGCTATTAGCTTACTCTTCCTAGAAATCCAACCACTAATTTTCAATCCAATGTTCTGATTTTTATTGTGTTGATATTCCTGATGTATGTTTTAATTAATCCCAGTTCAAGGAAAGAAAATATCAATTCACTTTCATTTTTTCTCCTCTGAATGTCTTTCCAAAATGAGGCAGGGGTAGAGGGTTTTTTTTCCCTCAGTGGCAGAAATTGGAAGAGAAGTTGGCATGTGTCCAGTGAGTTGAAGGGAAAACAAACAGATCAACGAAAAGAGGAGAAACAGTAGATTCTTACTAAAATTTGTTATTTTTTCTGTTTGAGAAATGTTATAACTTATTTTTTGAAAAACTCATCAGGAATCAAAATTCTGTAGATCATGCTCCCTCGTAAACTCTTTAAAAATTGGGGATAGTCATAGAAGACATTCGGGAAATGTTATCTACTCTATTGCCCTGGAAGAGTAACAGTGTGTGTGAACCTAATACCTCTGAAACATCACTGGGAGGTGGGAAGGGCAGTTTTTTTAGTGTAGTCCAGTGTCATAAAGTTATTTAACCATAAAACTTGATTTTTGAGGACAATCCATATTAATCAAAGAATATACTTTAAGCTACTACTGCATTCATGTTTGAGTTTGATCAATTTATTGTCCAGTTGATTTTAATATTAAAAAATTTACTGAATTATGAGTATGTTGAGCACAATCAGTGAGGCCAGCATGGTAAGGACTAGATGAGAGAGAGTGGGATTAGGATTAGGTTTATAGTCAAGGCAATAAAAGATTTCTTTCTTTCTCATACTCTGCCCCTGTGAAACTCCAGGCTTATGATATGGATAGTCTCTTTCCATCCTGCCACATAGTTGCTTTTTAGTTGCTGATTCTATTCTCATAGCCCATGCTAGTAATATAAACAATTTCCCAACAATATCCTTGTTCAGCAGAGTTAAACATTTTTTAGACATCCTTCATGTTTATCTTTTGCAACTGTTTCTGTGATTTAGTTTGTAGGATTTCACACACCCCTCTTCCTTGAATTGCTCCTCAGAAGCCTTCATTTCAACTTTTTCCTTCTCTTCCATTACCATTCTACTTTTTCTCAGTAGCTCAGTGAAATGATGGTTTCTTCTGTGACCATTTCTAAACACTTGAAAGGAAATTGAACAACATAGGAGATTTCCTGTCCCTGCTACTCCTAAGGATGTGTGGAAAACTACACCAGGAATATCAAAACCAAATTGTTGGGCTGCATTCAGTGGGTTTGTGTCTTAATTGCAATGTTTGCTTACAGAGACATTGATATTAAATTTAAGGCTGAATTTTAAAAATAGATGACATCAAGTGATGGGCTTCATGAAACTGAAAGTAGATTGGGATGAATTAGCTTTCCTCTCAACTTGTGCACACAGTGACCTGTTTAATCTCAAATCGTCCTACGCCCAAGCATTATGATGCCCTCTGGTGCCTGGAACACAAAACTCATAGACATTTTATGAAATGACCATCACTCAGAACCCTTCTATGCTCTTGAAATGACAAAAACTCATTTTTGTGAATTGTGATCCTCTCCCTTAGTTATGTTTATGAAACTTTCCCCAATAATTTCTGTTGACTTCACATAAATATATTCCATGCTTTTGCTCTAAATTTGTCTACTAAAAAGTAACTTTTACGTGAGAAAAAAGATAATGAAAATGAAAGGTCATTTTTTTCAACCTTTTATAAGGTTTCTATCTTTTCTATCTTTTTTTGCCAATTAGGTTGGAAATCAGGTGAAGGGAACTTAAGAAAGCTAAACCATTCTCTTAGTACCATGTTTTATATTCCTTTAAATGAATTGTTTTAAGAATATTCCTGAGGCCTCTGTCATCCCAGGTTTTCGGAGAGTTACGCAATGTAAAAGAGAATCAGTGTGACTCCTCAATTGGTAAAATTCTGTTTAACACTTAATGTATTACCTAACACTTTGTCCCTTAAAATTCATCCCAAAATGACATGTTAAACCTCTATTAATTTTAAAGCAAAAAAATGAATAGAGGAGCATGAATAAAGGAAAAAAAATAATAAGGATCATAAAAAATTAGGGAACTGGACAGCCAGAAAGTCTGGAAACAGAGCAGTCCTACTGTGAGCATTTGCTTTCTGTGATAAGATCAGTGAGTTCTTGGATCCTTGGATTCCAGCTTACTTCCAGAGCTACATAGTCATGTAAGTTACAACTTCATAGGAACAGTGTTTTAAAATGGCAATCATTCTTGTTTCTCAGGATATAAGCAAAGAAAACAAGATGCTCTTTTCCCAACAGTTATTTTAGGACTGTATTTATGATATGTCTACAATCAAGGATTTTCCAGTCACTATTGAGAAGAAGGGGTGAGCTTTTTTCATTGTCTGGGAATAACAGTTTCCATCACATTATTGCCACTGAGTACTAAAATTCTGGGATTTCTTTTCATTCATCAAGCTTACTTTCAAGAGTAATATCACACTCCTAAAACCAATTTACTCTTTCATTTTTCTCAAAATCTGATCTCGGGATGTAGACAGTTAGGGATCCTGATATTTCAGACCTAAGAAATGTTCACAGACCATCCCTCCAGTTTAAAAAAGAACATTTAGGAAGAAATAAATCTTTTATTGCCTTGACTATAAACCTAATCCTAATCCCACTCTCTCTCAGCTAGTCCTTACCGTGCCTGCCTCACTGATTGTGCTCAACATACTCATAATTCAGTAAATTTTTTTAATATTAAAATCAACTGGACAATAGGAAGTGTGAACCTCAAGCTCAAATTATATCTCCAAATGAATTACAGCTGAGTTTCTTCTAATTTTTTTCTTATTTTTGATTTGAAATACTACTTCAATGACAACATTTTAAGTTTATTCTATATAGTTGAAGCATAGTTTGATGAAAAAAAATTTTGTATAAGCAGATTCACGGCTATAAATATTTGAGTGTCTCCCATATATAAGAGAAATGACAATTTTTCTATGTGACATATGAAAACAGATGTAACACCAAGGGCTGGAATGTACAAAGATATTCTCGTAGAAATTATATTCTGATAGAAAAAAGAATTGTCTAAGAATAAGAATCAGAAGATGCTTTGGAGAACAGTGAAATCTCATCCCTGGTGAATTTAAAGGAGTGGCTCAGTCAAGGATGCTACACAGGTCATTCTTACAGTTTTATTGAAGCCTGGAGAAAAGGACCATAGCCTCCCTTTCAATCATGACCATGATACTCATTTCTCAAATACCTGGTAGTTGAAAAGGGTGATTTGAAGAAATGGTCAGGGAAAGGGAGTGGAATATCTACTTAACACAAATACTGTGTGTGTACAATATGCTTTATTTCCATTTATTTAATCAGTCCTTGTGAGATAGGCATTACATCATTTACTGATGAAAACCTGAGATTCAGACCTAAGACATGGCAAAATAAATTTGAACTCTAATACTCCAAATTTCAAAATTCATGTTCCTTCCACACACAAAACCACTTCTTTATCCTTACTTTGCAATTACTACTACAATCAATTGTCTTCAAGACCAGTTTTAGAAAGAGATTTAAAAGAACCTCTGCTAACTCATTTTTCAATAAAAAATGCATCCTCAAGGCATATGCCATTCCATTATGCTCCTTGGGAGCTGCTCATTTCTGTATTTTAAATGAGGACTGTGCATTATATGTGTTCAGGTCTGTTGATGATTGCTGGGAAAATGCTCTCCAACATAAGCAATGAATACTACTAGGTTGAACCAGGAGCTTCTTTCTCATTTCGGAATCTCTCATGACCTCATACAGTATAGTGCTTTCTACTAGTAGGTGCTCAACAAAGAAGTATTCAGTTGAATCTAATATTATTATTGGGAATGTTTACAACATATGTTAATGTAGATTACATGACTTAAAGCCAATGACTATGAATTGATAAGCTGTGCTACCCAGAAAATTTATTTAACCTCTCTGAATCTAATTCCTCATATGTAAGATATTAATCAATATCTACCTTTCAGAGTTATTGTGAGGATTAAAGATAATTTATGTAAAATACCTAGGTTATTGCTTATCACATAGAAGGCACTTAGTGAATAGTAGCTATCATTATCCTTGATTTGTTAGCTTCTTATTTTGATAAACACCTCTATGGGTTTGAAATTATAAAGTGGCTTTTTATAGTAGTTCTGTTAGATGATTTACTATATATACCCACTTTTATTCCAGAAGGTTGACTACATATAGCTTTCTGAAGGTAGATGCTCTATTTAGTTGACTAAGAATGGCATTTTTCTAAGGAAAGTAAAAAACTAAAATTCCCTAGATTAAGAAAAATATATATATTACTTATAGACTAGCCAGTGATGTGTACAGAGTACTTAAATGGAGCTTAAAATATGACCCATGTCATCAGGAAACAAACATTGTAGTTGGATTGACAAGATCAGAACATATACAAGAATCAGAGAGTAATTTATTACTAAAAATATGCTACTGATAATAACATGACAGATTTCAGAAAAGGGGACCATCAGAGTGGGCTCTAGGAGCAAATTCCTTGGATTCAAATCCTTCCCCCATCACTGACTAGATGTGGGAAGGTTAATTAACTTTCTTTAGGTTTTGTGGAAGGCACACTCTAAAGTGATCCCCAGTGAGTCACATGCTTGTATAATCCCCTCCCTTTGAGTGCTTGCTCCTAACCAATAGACTCCATGGATTTGGTTATAACCAGTAGAATGTGGCAACAAGTCAAGAAATGTTGCAGATGTAATTAAAGTTTCTATTCAGTTGACTTTATGTAATCAAGAGAACCTTCTGCAAGCCTCAAAGAAGAAGCAAGCCTCTCTAAGTTTTATAGCTCTAAGAAAACTAATTCTACAACAACCAGGTGAGCATGGAAGATGATGTCTGAGCCTTAGACAGGACTTCAGACCCAGCCAGTGCCTTGATTATAGCCTTGTGAAATCCTGAGAATATGACCCAACTAAGCCATGCCCAGACTCCTGTATATGTGAGATATTAAATGTAGATGATGTTTTATTTTTTATTTTTTTTAAGATTTTATTTATTTATTTGAGAGAGAGAATGAGATAGAGAGAGAGAGCATGAGAGGGGGGAGGGTCCAAGGGAGAAGCAGACACCCTGCTGAGCAGGGAGCCGGATGCGGGACTCGATCCCGGGACTCCAGGATCATGACCTGAGCCGAAGGCAGTCGCTTAACCAACTGAGCCACCCAGGCGCCCTAGATGATGTTTTAAGCTAATAAGTGTATGGTAATATATTACACAGCAAGACAGGCTTCAATTTCCTCATTTGTAAAAAAGGAATAAAAATAATTCATACTACAAGGGCTTGTAATGAAAAATTTGTAATTGTACCTGTTAATCAGGTAAGCTTGATAATTCATACAACAATTCCATCAACAGTATCCATTTTAGAGACCGCAGTTCAAGATATTTCAGAAACCTGCAAAATTTGAGGCAGTGCTTATCTTTGTCCATAAATGAAAAAAAATGAAAGCTTAATTAAACTTTAAGATGTCATTAATAAACACAAATAGTTTGCATAATATTTTTCCTTTGCTAAAATCACAGACATCACAGAGGTTGACAATCAAAATCATGAAATTCTCTAATGACTATCACTGGAATAAGCTCCAAGCATGTTTTGTATGGCTCATTCCAGTCATCAAGGCAAGGGTGGGGCGTACAAAAAGAGCTCTCCCTTTATATAGTTTAGTAGTCAAGGTTTCCTATCATTGCAACAGGTCAACTGCTAGAAGTGGGCACCAGATTTCCCAAGATTTTCTCCAAAGAATTTGGAACCATTGTCACTCCACTTCAATCTGGTCACTGTGCCAACTAACTATATGTATACAACTCACGTGAAGAAAAAAATTTTAAATGTTAAGCTACCATTCAAGTAGGGAAGGTGGAGTCCTTGAATCAATAGAATGCACCCTGAAAACAACAATAAGTGCTTCTAAATTCTGCCCCTAAATTTTTACTAAATTCTAAATTCTTCATTATTGTATAAAATTACCCTAAGTGCATGAGATATATTAAAAAATAATAGCTAATTATTATATGAAGAATTACTTTAGCAAAATCCAAAATTTTTAAATGAAACATTTATAACATGTTGAAGATAAAAGAAACTTAAATTTTTGAATCGAATACTTGACAAAATTCCATTAAATATAATGGGAAATGTTTAGATGATTCTTTGGATGTTTTCCATTAAATATTAAAAATTTAAAAGATACCACAGAAGAGGGAGTTTTCCTTCTTGAAAGAGTAATAATGGCCCAAATAATACCCAGAAAATGACATTATATCAAACCAAAATGCATATCTTGTCAGCAAATATTGTCAGAGGACAGTAAATTTGCTGAAGAAACATGTATTAAAACAAGTTGATTATAAGTTGATTAATTACAAGTTAAGAGAAGTTTGTCACTAAATTATATAAATGTACAGGTTTTTTTTTTTAAGATTTTATTTATTTATTTGAGAGAGAGAGAGAATGAGAGATAGAAAGCACGAGAGGGAAGAGGGTCAGAGGGAGAAGCAGACTCCCTGCCGAGCAGGGAGCCCGATGCGGGACTCGATCCCGGGACTCCAGGATCATGACCTGAGCCGAAGGCAGTCGCTTAACCAACTGAGCCACCCAGGCGCCCTATAAATGTACAGGTTTTGAATATATCTCGGTTTATAGTACTTTCTAGATTCTTTCAAAAATAGAATAAATGGAGGATTCTGGGTTTTGTGATCATCTTAAGAAAGATGTACTAGATAATAGTAAATAATTGTTGACCAACAAAAGTTTATGGAAATCCACATAATAATATCTACTAATGATTTTAAATATGTTATGAAATAAGTTACATATACAGTACCACATATGAAATCTACATCATTCATATATAAATTGTATCAGCAAACAAGTTGAAGGCAGAAAAGCATAAAATGCCAATAGATACCATCAATGTGGCTAACATCATATAAAAATACTTTAGAATATAATTTCTAGATATGCAAATACTAGATTTTGGCAAACTAACACACTTTCCAAGTACAACTAAGAAGACTATATATAAAATTTTAAAAATCCAATTGAAAGCATGAGACCAAGAAGCCAGAACTTGAGGGTCAAAAATTCCAGAAAGGAGGGAAAGGCATAAAAGTAAAACCAAAAACAAGTTCTGCTTTTCCCTTTGAAGTATTTGCTGATCATGAGCTGAGTAAGACTAGAAGCTAATACCCAGGAATGCAATTGCTGGGTCATAGGGTAGCTCTATTTTTAATTTTTTGAGGCACCTCCACACTGTTTTCCAAAGTGGCTGCAACAACTCAGCGAAAGGATGAATACCCAACTTTTACATCAACATAGATGGGACTGGAGGAGATGATGCTAAGTGAATTAAGCCAAGCAGAGAAAGTCAATTATCATATGGTTTCACTTATTTGTGGAACGTAAGGAATAGCGTGGAGAACATTAGGAGAAGGAAGGGAAAAATGAAGGGGGGGAATTGGAGGGAGAGACGAGCCATGAGAGACTATGGACTCCGAGAAACAAACTGAGGGTTCTAGAGGGGAGGGGGGTGGGGGATGGGTCAGCCTGGTGATGGGTATTAAGGAGGGCATGTACTGGATGGAGCCCTGGGTGTTATACAAAAACTGTGAATTGTGGATCGCTACATCAAAACTAATGATGTATTGTATGGTGACTAACATAACATAGTAAAATAAAAAAAAAAAAGACTAGAAGCTAAGAGGAGCAGAACAAAGTGTCAGCTAAAATACTGAGAAACTAGGCAGAGCAATCCTCAATTTCATTGTGTTAGAGAGACAAAAATTGAATTTCAGGGCTCATCAAGGAGATGAAGTCCCAGTGAATAGCCTGGCTCTGCTCAGATGCAACCCCTGAAGGGCAACATCCTAAGAACAGACTACAAATAGTTAAGTCCTTTAAAATACTGCAGTCCAGACTGGAATGAGTTCTACCCTGACTGGATTAAGGTGGCCTGCCCCTACTCTCACTACCTATCATAATCTAAAATTAATTTTCTCTGCAAAGATATTATCATGATCATACACCATGTCTAGCATTCAATTAAAAATTACCAGGTATACCAAGAAACATTGTCAAAATGAAAAAAAATAGAATATAGAAACAAAGGGGTGATCCAGACATTAGAGTTAGCAGATACAGACTTTGAAATACCATTGATCCATATGTCCAAAAAATGATATGAGAATTTTAGAAAAAAAGCGGGATATATTTTAAAAATCAAATAGAAATTCTATAACTAAAAAATATAATAACTAAAATCAATAATTCAGTAGATGAGTTCATCATTAGATTGGGCCCAGTTGAAAAGACGATTTTGCTGAACGGAAAGAAAATATGCAGATGAAAGCATGAAAAAATATGGAAAATTCAGAAAATAATATAAGAAATATATAGGAGATCTTAATAAGTTCTGTGATACACACAGTGTCCTAAAATGATAATTTAGAGAATGTGGCAGAAGCAATATTGAATAGATATGACTTACAATATTCAAAACTGATGAAGGACATCAACTTACATATTCAAGAAGTGCTTTAAACACCAAGATTAAAAAAAAAAATAAACCCACACTTAGGCATACTGCAGTAAAACTGCCAAAGACAGGAAAATCTTAAAGACAGCCAGAGAAAACCGGCACATTATCTTCACAGGAGAAATAGTAAGTCTGGGCTGATCTTTTAACAGAGAAGGAGGGAGCCAGAAGACAGTAAAAGGATACCTTTATATGCCCAACTAGAATTATATAGTCCACGAAAATATCCTTCAGAAATGAAAGTAAAATTGTTTCAGACAAACAAAAACTGAGAAAATTTATCACCAGTAGACATGCCTAAAATAATTACCAAAGGAAATTTCTCAGGCAAAGGGAAAACAGTCTTGTACAAAATACAAGAAGGAATACAAGGTGGCATTAAGTGATAAATATGTAGATAAATATAAATAGAGGGTGACTGCACAAAACAATAATAATAATCTGCTTCAGAGTTTTAAATACACTAAAACACATGATAATAGTATTGGGAAAGGCAGAATGAGAATAAATGGAGTTAAAGTATTCTAAGTTTCCAGCATAATCAGAGAATTGATAAAAGTAATATTTTTTTTAATTTGACTGCAGTAAGTCAAGCATGAGTATTAAATAATAACAGAAGCAGCTACAGCAGACAACATAATTGAAATTAAAATAAAAAATAGAAATATTTTATTACCCCAAAAGAAGACAATATAGTAAAATGATGGTTATGAGAACAAAATGGTGAACACACTTGGCATATTTCTCATATGTAAAATATTACACATATCAATCGCAGGATATGCTTTGCACATGCAACATTTACCAAATTGGCAATATGCTGGGCTATGAAGCAATTTTCAACAGACTGAAATCATACAGAGAATATTCTCTGACTGAGACAATCCTCAAGTGTTTGGAAGTTAAGTGATATAATTCTAAATTAATCCAATAAATTAATCCAAAAATCAAGAAGAAATAACAGTGAAAAATAAAACAATATTTTGAACTAAACAATAGTAAAGATTAATAAAACTTGTGGAGTACAGTTAAAGCCTTCCTTAGAAAGACATTTATAACCTTTGATTAACACATTCGAAAAGAAGTTGAAAATCAGAAATCTAAGTATCTAATTCAAGAATTTAGATAAAAAGTCAACAAATTATTTCCCCTCCTTAAAAAAAAAATAAGGAAGTAGGAAGAAAACAATAAATTTGGAATAGAAATTAGTAGGATAAAACACAACTATTTAATAAAAAAAAATCAACACAACCAAAGGTTTTTCAAAAGATATTTATCTATGTGTTTGAGAGAGAGTGTGTGTGCATGCACAAGTGGGCGGGGGAGCAGGGGAAAGGGAGAGAATCTCAAGCGGACTCCACACTGAGCGTGTAGCTGCTCAGTCCCCTGACCCTGAGATCATGACCTGAACCAAGATCAAGAGTCGGTCATTTAATCAACTGAGCCACCCAGGCACCCCTTTTTAAACATTGGTAAAATGAATAAACCTCCAGGAAGATGGATCAGGAAAAAAAAAAACCCAAAAAACCACAAACTGTCAAAATCAGAAATATACAAAGATGACACCATCTCAGATTTGACAAATATTTAAAGGACGAGAGGAAATTATAATTTTATGCTCTGGGGTGTTTTCTCTGACACCACAACCAAGTCTCTGATTCTCCAGACACCAAGTGGGTGTCCAACAATTCATTTCAATTCTGACACTATCTACCCAGACTTGGTACAGACACCACAAGTTAAGGGCTCAGTCTCACAAAACTACCCCACTTCAGACACCAGTCACAAGTCCAGGGCTATCCACACTCTGACTAGCTACAAATCAGATGTTCCTATGATCCCTTCCTCAGTTTCAATAATTTACTAGAAAGGCTCTCAGAACTCAGAAAAATAGTGCACTTCGGTTTACTTTATTCATCCTTATTAGAAGGATACAACTCAGGAATGGCCAAATGGAAGAGATACATAGAGCAAGGTATGAGTCCAGAGCAGCACCTTTTGGATAGCAAAAACTGAAAAGTACCCAAATCCCTATTTAAAATAGTTAAATAAATTATAGTATATTTGTACAATGGCATACTATTCAGTGATGAGAATGAAGAAATCACAAATATTAATCATAATGTTGAGAAGACAAGGTAACAAAATACTGTATGCTGCATGATTTCACTTGTATAAGATGCAAAAACAGGAACAACAAATTGATCCACAATGTTAAAATTCAGTATATGGTTACCTCTGGGAAAGGTAATGACCACAAGGAGTCCCGGGGGGGCTCTATAGGGTGCTAGCGATGTTCTGCTTCTCAACCTCATGCTTGTTTCATGGCTGCTTTTACTTTGTGAAAATTCATAAAGTTGAAACTTATGGTTTTTCTGAATCTAAGTTAAGCTTCAATAAAAAGTTTAAAAATAAAATATGATTTTAAAAGTGGAATGGAACATATTTCCCTGAGGAAGTGTAGAATATGCCAACATATTTAACATGCAAACTTCCAATTACTTTATTTTTCTAAGGTACCTTCATGGCCTTGAAGGCATTTTAGTTTGCAACTCTTGTTTTGGGGGCATAATATAAAATACGACCCTCGTTTCTGTGGCTAAGCTTTACATTGAGCTATGGCTTTGAAAATGTGAGATCCTAGCTGCTGAAGTACTCCTTTAGGAAGCTTGTAAACATCCTTGGACTGTGTGGGAAGGGATGGAGGGAGAAGGGAAATAACTTTAAACTAGGTCAGATAATAGAAACCTTGGTGAAGCCCATGGGTTGTTGCTCTTCCTTAATGATCTTCTGGATGAATATGTACAATGGGCATTGTCCTATAACCAAGAACAGAGAAAAATAGTGACCTCCTTGTGGCGCTGGCTCTACTATGCAGGGAGCAGAGACTTAAAGGAGGGCCAGCTACACCACAGTCATCCTCATAAATATTTACAGGCTAGTGCCTTGAGAAATAATGACAAGAGCCGCTGCCCTCAGGAACACATTAGAGGAACACATCCTACTGCTCTCAGATAGCCACTTAGACGTTTTTAAGCTGCAAACTTAACCTAAAATACAATTTCAATTAGATTAATTATAGATAACACATAGGGCTAAACATTTTTGTAACTCATTTTCTAAGTTACCTGATTATCCTCTTATATGTATTCCAAATCCATGTTCCTACATCGCCCCACTATCGACCTTCACCTTCACATGGCATTTTCTTTGTGTGCCGGTTTCTGTATTCAAATTTCCCCTTCTCATAAGGACACAAGTCATACTGGATTAGGTTCCACCCTAATAAGTTCATCCTAACTAATGACACCTGCAATGGCCTCATTTCCAAATATGTTACATTCAGATGTACCAGGGATTAAGGCTTCAACATATGAATTGGAGTGGGGGCGGGAGAGGGAAACATTTTGACTCATAACAGACTTTATTTTTGAAGAAGTTCGCATTCACAGCAACTTGGGGTTGAGACTTCAACATCCTTTTGAAGGACACAATTCAACCCATACAGCACCCATACTTATAGATGGATAGGACTGTAGTCCAGGAAAATTACCCCATGATGCAATCCACCCCTAGTATCTTCTCAGTCCCTAAGTAAAATGTAGATGTTAATGTCTTGTCTTCCAGAGCTACTTTGCCCATCCCCACCTAATATGGACCATCATCTGCCATCTGGGTTACTTGTTACCATGTTTTTCTCATTGATTGCATCTCCCAGATGTTATTTCAATGACCACTTGAGCTTTCCAAGCCTTTGGGACAATGTGCATAAGGCCGTCTGACTTCTTTGCCCTGCCTGCCTCTCCCTTCTCACATCATTAGGCCAACTCACCTGTGCCCACATGCACACATTTGCATAACACACCACTCATACCAGAACTCCACATACAAGAAACATGAGACAAGTTCTGTGGCCCAGGTGCTACACATGTCTCTCGGTGTATCACCTGGGTGGACCTGCTCATGCCATTCATGCAAGGGCTTCAACTGTGAAATCGTGCTTCAGCTCCAACATATCTTTCCCTGCTAGTTCATTCTGGTATAATTGCGTAGATACAGGCAATGGATTTAAGTCTTATCCAGATTTGATTATTTTATTTTATTTTATTTTATTTTATTTTGTTTTATTGAGAGAAAGAGGGAGAGGGAGAGAGAATCTAGAGCAGGCTCCACACTCAGCACAGAGCCTGATGCCAGGTTCAATCTCACAATCCTGAGATCATGACCTGAGCCAAAACCAAGAGTCTAACTGACTGAGCCGACCAGATGCCCCTTGTCCAGTATTTTTAAGACATTGTTTCTTTTTGTTTTTGTTTTTGTTTTGAATTAAGAACGACCAGCTCCTTAATTCCAACCGTTTCTAGTAAGTAGCATGTAATATTAATTCCAAGTAAAACTTCTATGTATTATGGAATAAAGGAGCCCTAACTTCCCAAAGAACAAATGTAATGTATTTTGGCACCATTTGAACGTCAAAGAGACTTCCTGCTCGTAAGTAGGAAGTTGATGGCACCTTTAAATTTTACAATTACATTCCTAAAATTTAAGTTGTCTTGTCACAATCATTATTTCCAGAATCCCATGGAGAAGTCTACTTAAAAGATACTTTCTCCCCTTGACACTGGGGGGAAAAAAAAAGAAAAAGAAGACATCTCAAGGCAGAAAAAAAATTATGACACTTCAAAGGGAAGACTAGCATATTTTAGGACATTGACATGATCCAATTATCTGGTAAATAAAAGAAGATACTCAAACCAAGAAAGGTAGCCAAAAGATCCAAAATGTGGAGGCAGTCTGTGAGGAGAGGTTCCGCAGGGCACACTGCCACGTGAGTAGGCCATCAGGAAGGGTGGGATCCAGCCAGCCAGGCTGACAGGTGCTTCGTGACATGAGAGTTTGTGTCTTGGGTGGCAAGCAAGAATTCTGAGGCCCAAAAGAGGTACTTCTGGAGAAAGGCAACACTGTACATGTAGAAAAAAAAAAAGTAGTACTAGAAAGGTAACCAAGGATAGATGCCCTGGCATAGGAGACAAATGACGAGGGAGCTGCTTACAAGAAACGGGACACAAAAGGCAAAGGTGGGCTAAGGGCAAGGATGCCTACCGCTGAGTCTAATCAGGGTCAGCATGGATCATAAAAAACAAGCTGTCAGGACTAAGCGGCAGGGGATCGAGCTATTGAAAGAGGGGTGCCGTAGAGGCTGCGCTATTGGAAGAACTTGCTGGGTATTGATTCTAATGTCCAAAAAGCAATAGAGGGACACAAGCCAAAACATAGGGTCATCTCAGAACTCAGGGAGGAGTCTTCGCTTTGCCTCTTCATCTCTCCTCCTTCTCTCTCTTCTTGCCTTCCTCTTACGTTCTCCCTCTCAATTACTCTTTTTGCCTTTGTCTCTCTGCTCTGTTTGTAAATACTTGACTTCTCTGACCTGTTTCTCTTCCTTTCATTCCCCTTTTGCCCTCCCTTCTCCCCCGCTCCTCCCCTCCCTTTCGTCTGTCTGCCTGTCTCAGCATCCCTACACGGTTCGACGGTTCCTTCACCCCCTCCCTCTCTTACTCTTCCTTCCTTCCCCAATCCTGGAGTCTCCTGTTACCTTCCATAACGACCTTAATTTTATGTAGCTATCAATGAAACATTAAAATCCCAAATTTAGAGAAGATCTTTAGGATATTTTTAATATTTCTTTCTCATAAAAAGATAAAAGCAAACAAATTATTTTTCTTTTTATGTATCTGACTTGGGAGATTCCTCCCCCCAAAAGGTCAGTGATTCTTAATAAGAAACAAAAAAAAGTTTCTCCCCTCGCCCCTGTTTTCAAATTTCCTAAGTTATCATTTGAAAAATCTCACCCACAATGAAATTCTTTGTACATTATTAAATTCTATCATCTCATTGATTTACTATGTCTTTGTTACACCAGAGATAGAGATGAGACTCTGACCCACTCTTATAAATGGTAACAATTATATTCATCATGGCTAGGTCTCTTTGAACATCACAAAGGAGATGAGCATCCAGCCCAATGATAGCAGTGGCCATAGAAGCCACGGTAATAAAAGACAATCACTAAACCAATAATAAGTTCTCAGGGTACATCGTTTCCCTGGCACTGACCAGCAGTTCATTTTAACACAATAAGAGCTCACTCCCAAACGATGTAAGGCAGGTAGAATATGATTATTGCACACTCTTTATTTGTTCATCCAGGGCTCCCCATGTTTTCTGACCTCTGGTACTGAAACTGCTATTGAGGCTTATATTCCCTATTATGAGCTTGGCATTAGCAAGCTAGAAAAGGAAAAAGAAAACAACCACAGATTTGAAGAATTTATTGTCTGCCATAAGCGCTTGCATCAATGAGGCTGAGCAGCTGGCTCAAAGCTCTTATGATATCACCATCTGTAACTCAAAGGGGAAAACGAGTATTTCTGATTTTTCAAAGGGTAAAGAGAGTACAATTGTATTTATTAGGTGTTCAAAAGCTTTAAGAAGAGAGGTCTGTCAGACGTTCTCAGCATGTGCCAGTTGGCACGTAGATTGTGGACATATTGTTCATTTACGTTGTCAGTATACAAGTCTCAACCAATGTTTGCAAATCTGCATAGCAAAAGCCAGTCGTTGCTGTCATGATCCCAGGAATACTGCTTAGGGACTGGTGTCCCCACTGTTCAAAACTTACACAGGAGTGTGCTTTGCAGGAGAAACAAACAAAAATTTATATATCTTTATTTAATACTAATTTAGACATAGTGGACTGTCCATTATTTTATATGATTACCTCGATAATATAAGAATTTGCTGGCGGTACTTGCTCTAGGGCAATGCTTTCTCTATACTTCTTCTCCATTTGACAATCTCTATCTTCATTTCTTCCAGAGGGCCCAGTTCTGAAGCTTCTTGGAATCTCTTGTGTCACTAATAAAATAATATTTTATAATAATAAGCCTAACTAACACATTTTGGTACTTGCATTTTATCTTGTAACACAGGAAATATGAAAGAAGACCCTAATAAATGGAGGAGAACAACAATGTTGTTGGAGGGAAAGGGGAAAGATTATTATAAAAGATATCCATTCGTCCCAAATAAATATATACTGTAAGACAAATGAAAAAATAAAGTCACAAATGGTTTTCTTCACCTTTTTGAAACTTTACAGATGATATTTAGAAGAATTAACAGGCAAGGTTCACTAACATTTTTTTATTGTTGGTAATGAGGGGGTCTGTACCACAAATTAAAATGTGTTCTGTAGCTACAACAATTAAAATCAGTGTAGTACCTATGCAACAATAGATGAACAATGGAACAGATTATTGAGATGCTAAATTCCATGCAGACAGAACCTACGTGTGTTCTGTTCATGACTATTTTATTGATTCTGTATCTTCACAGTGCCTGGAACATAGTAAACATTTGTAGAATAAACAAGCTAGCACAGTAAAGGCAATATACATAGTATTGGAACATAAATACACATGCACATATAACATATGAGAAAAACAGAATCATAAATCAGTGAAAAACAAATATTTTATTCAAAAAATGTTAAGAAAATTGCCTTTTAAGGAAACAATATACTGTTTTAATCATCACCTCACAGAACGCATGAACAGAACTTGACTTGATCTATAATTAAAGTGTAAAAAAAGGAATTAAAAAAAAACTAGAAGCAAACAAATGACTATAAATTTTATCTTTGGATTGGGGATCGGAAGCTCTTGGAGGGGAAGGGGACTTTCAGTGTTTCAAAAAAAAAAATCAGATGTCACAAAGAAAAAAATATTTTCGCTATCAGCATTCAGTATCTGTGTATGGCCACATGCACATGCCAACACCGCTTTAGGAGCAGTCATTCACACGAGAATGGCGCCCCCTGGAGGTAAAAAAAAACGTGGTGTCTCTGCAGGACCACTACACTCTCCCAGTCATTTTGGCCTCATGGGAGATATCAGTTTAACTGGCAACAACTGAAGAGAGTTTATAGATCTCATTTATGGATCAGCACCATAGAGAGCCTAAGCTCAGCTCTCAGATAGCTTAGATCAGTGGTTCTTAAAGTGTGGTTCCCAGCCAGCAGCATCAGTATCACCTGACCCTCACCAGACCTACTGAATCATAAACTCTGGGGTGGAGCCCAGAGCCTGTGCTGGGGATGCTGATGCGAGCTGAAGTCTGAGTACCACTGGCTGAGATGAAACAAATCACCATCCGCTTACAACTGAATCCACAACCTCTTCTCAGTTCAACTCCACTTTCCTTACCACTATGAGCAGCAAATATCATTTTCACACCTAGTTGTCATATTGTCCTGTCCCAGGCCCATCAGCCAATCAGCTCTTGGAAAATCTGTTTATTAGCATATTCCTACCATGTTGGGGCCTCAGAAATTTTTCAGTCCAATGTGACCAAGATCTAGGATTCATAAGTCAAAATTGAGGAGAACATCAATAGCACCTAAAGTCTTACATAGCAAGCAAGGATAGGCTCAAGTGGTCAAAATCTAAATTTGCACCAAGCATAAACGAGCACTAGAAACCTTCTAAGAAAAAAAGAAAATGCAATATATCACTTGATAGTATTAGAAATCCATAAAGAAATGATAGGTGATGAAAAATGATGCTATTTTTCATAAGAACGAAAGGAGGGGGGGAGGCAGGGATCATGCTGGGAAGACAGGTCGGAGATCTTTATGTGTATACTCTGCCCCAAAGATGCTCATTTATCGCCATTAATGCCTCATGAAAATACACATGATTAGTAAGAAAATCCCCAAATCTTCAAGAGGAAAATGTCTGTCATAAGCTGACAAGTCACAGCAGAGAAAATTAAAAGAGCTAAATTATGAACACAAAAGTGGTAAGCCTCTGTAGTAATGATAGACAGAAAAATAAAGCTATACAATTCAGTTATTTATTAAATTGTTCAAATATTAGAGGAAAACTCTCAGTGATGACAGAAGTATTAAATTAGCACAAAGATCTAGAAGGCAACTTGGCAAACTACATTAAGAACCTTAAAATGCTAAATCTTTCTGACTCCAGAAGTGCCTTCTCTAGCACTCCATTCTAAAGAAATAAACAGGAATATGGACAAATATTTATATCAAAAAATGTTTATCTTAATGCCATTTATAACACACAAATTGGAAATAATCCAATTGTCAAATTATAATAACATAAGAAAAAGTTCAGAAATTTCCTTGTGAAAAAGTAGGATACAATATGAATTCAAATATATAAATACATGTATATTTGACTACATCAAATATATATACTTGAGTTCAAATACATAAAATATAATAAGCATATGCACATACCAAACATTAACAGTATTCATGGCTGGATGGATATGGTTGGAGTATTCAGTATGGTTGGAGATTATGAGTAAATTTTTTCTCTTTCACTTTGCCAAATTTTCCAAACTTTCTATAAAGAATAACATTTACCAGAAAAAAATTTTTAAAGGCTATTACATGAAAATTGCTTTTGGAATATTTTGGGGGAAATATTTGGGGCTATGTGATCTTTCTAAAAAAAAAACCACCAATGGCAATAAGTTTTAATGTGCCTTAATGACATAATTATTCCATTTAGTGTTAATTAAATCTTTCTAAAGTAGATCCATTTTTTTCCACTGACTAGCAATATGAAATCAGAGAGATGTTTATTTAGCAACACTTTTCCATTATATATAATTACAATGTTCTGGCTGGTTTAGAAAAGAGGGCTATGTCAAGCACTCCTACAATAGTTTGCTATCCATCACAGCACCCTTCTATCTCATCATCTCACCAACCCTCCAGGATAATTTATGACTAGCAATGTTTGTCAGACTTCTCTCTTCTCCTGTCTTTCTTGGTGAATATACAATAGCAAAACGAATAAATGCAATATTATATTTTATTAACAATTAGGTAGCCTTCCTTGAAATCCTTTTAGGTTAAGATTTCAGAGTGTGGAAAAACTATAAACTCTATTCATCCATTTCAGACTAGGAGTGGTAAAATAGATTTTGAAAACTTTCTTTGCAAATACCCTACAAAAAATATTATTTTAGACATAATCTTAACTCAGGGCCAAAGATGGGCATGTTCTTCAAAGAATCACAACTTTGTGTTCAGAGGAAACTAGTCCATTTCAGATAGTCTTCAGTTTCCTCCCAGACACTGGGGTCTCATCATTCAAATGCAACATTGATTGTAACAGACACGTGCCTTTCTCCTTGACAAGATGGCATGCGACTGATAGATCCTGTACAGGTTTAAGCACAGGCAAGTGGCTGGTGAGCCTGGCAGTAAGGATGGGATACAGATGTTAAGAGTGCAGGGAAAGGATATTCAGTAATCCAGGAGGCCTCTGCTGTATCAGCCTATGGAGCCTGCAAAACAGAGAAGCTGCTGAGCTCCAGATCCCCTCCTCTGGCCAGAGCTGGGATGAGGCACAGGGGAGTTGATCAACATGATAGGACACGGTGAACACATTAAATTTAACAAGGGCATATTTAACACATCTTCAATGCCCAACTTACTTATACCAATGGATACTGAGTTCAGAGTATGACCATATCCTTCAAGCAAGCCCTCCCAGAGTCCCTACCTGTTGGTCCATGAGATTCGAGTAATCCTGTCATCACCATACAACTTGAATGGAAAATTTGGGACTAACACTTGTAGCAGGTATTTATCCTTACAGCCATAGATTCTAGTGTATAAATACATAAATTCATCTCCCTATTTTTGAGTATTGCTTGCTCCTCAAGTTGCCATTATCTGCTACTGAGCCACGTTCAGTGTCTCTTGGGAAATACTCAGTCTCCTGTCTCCGTCCTTTCCTTAGAGAAGCAACTTGAAATACTAGATAAGTCCATGATCCTGATCCTTCATGTGTTTAGGTACCGTCTCTGTTATGTACTGTTCTTCATGCATTTAAGTACCGTCTTCACTGCTATGGGCATTTGGGCATTCTCTGTACTTTAGGTCCACCCTCTGACAAACAGGAAGTGATAGTAATAGCTATTCCCCTCACAGGACTGTTTTGAATATTAAACGAGTTAAACTATGTTACATCATAGCATGTCTCATAGCATTTACCATGTTAACCGTATCTGGCACATGGCAAATGCCATGGGAATGTTAGCCGCTGTTCTTACCGCTGAACTAACAGTCTGGGAGCCTCTATTTTACCAACACATTGGTCTACCTCATCCAGAGCCCCTCCTTGGACTTGAGGGGCCATCCATTGCTGATATAAATCAATCTCTTTTTCGCTCAGCTGACCTTTGTTCTAGTCAGGACCACACACATCGTCCACCCACCAGGCCTCTCTAGCCCAACAGCCCACACTCAGCTCCTTCTGAATCTCTGAAAGTCACAGCAAATGTCAGACACTCTTGGCTCCCATGTCACTCAGGGTTTCAAGAGACATATGGTGGGATGGGGTTCATCTTATAGTCTCTCTGCCTAAAATGCCAAATTGCCATTTTCCATTTCTACTTGACTGAAGAATCACCACGTCACTGTGTAAAGTGAAGTGAAGAAGGGAACTTTTCCAGGTGGCTTTCTCTAGGCCAGGGGTCAGAAAACATGAAGGGCCGAATGGCAAATATTTCAGGTTTTGAGGGTCATACTGTCTGTGTTGCAAGTACCCCACTTTGTTGTAGCAGGAATGTAGCCATAGATGCTAGGGAAGCAAATGAGTATGGCTATCTGACAACAAAGGTTTACCGAAACAGTGAGCAGGCAGAATTTAACTTGCCAGACTACAGTTTGCCAACCTCCTTTTTAGACCAGAAATGCCTGGAAAATGCAGACTATATCTAGGTCTTCTTAAACTTCTACAGAGAATTTACCGCCTTCCACTCATAGACAGTCAATGATGTTTGAGTGAAAATTAAATGAAAAAAAGAATAAATGAGTGTGTTCCCTACAACTGCCTAATAAATCTATTCTTGTCTTTTAAAATCAATCGTCCGTCTTTTAGAAGATCCAGTTGCATTTTTCAGAGTTTGGACCTGTAAGCAAAATCCTTTCTGAGCTTATACAAGTTATGTGTAGTCTGGGGCTTCTCTTCATCTTGGTTTCAAAGCCCCTTTCAGGGCTGAGCTAAGGGCATAACTAGAGAGTCCTGAGCCCTGATGCCAGCCCCCATAGAGGAAGCTTCTGGACCCTGGGAAATCACCAAGGGTCATAATAAAATGTTCTTTGTATGAAATCTTAAAAACTCTCTCAATAATTCTTAATAATATCAACAAATATTATAAGTGATGCCCTCCCTCATTATCTGAAAAGAATTTGGAAGCAAGTTATCATAGAATATAGTCTTTAGAATGATTGATTACTAAAAAATAACAAAATATTTAGCCACATAAGTAAATACAGTGGTTAGTTTGTACTGTATCAATAGTATATACCCAAGTGAGTTATTGGAAGTTGTAACATACTTAAAGAATTAACCTTTTTTTTTTTTTTGTGGGGTGTGGGGTAGGTTAGGGGGAGAGTATGGGTTGCCTCTTGTTCTTGTTTAGTATCAAATATCTTTGGGAAGCTCCTTGGGAATTATCTACAATTTGTTTCCCATCATCACCATATGCAACAAGGGTACCAGAAATAATCTCCATTTTCAGATAAAAAACTTTATGTTCTGGATTAGGTGCACTGGCTATTAACTTATCCAACAATCACACAATGGCATTGCAGATAGATTTCAGTTTAGACTCTACTTTCGCCACATAGTTCTTAATCAGCTACAACTTCTTGTCAGAGGTGTTGGGAAGAATTAACATTTTCAATGATAATTATCAGAATACCATAATATGACAACCTGTGGTTGTTTACTGAATATGATGATTATCATGGATTCTTAAATAGAACATTTCTTGGAATTGTTTGGAATTCAGAGACCTAAAACATTCTTTCCAGGGTGATGGAAATGTCCTAAAATTTGACTGTGGTATTGATTGTACAACTCTACTAAATACTAAAATTCACTGAATTGTACACTTAAAATAAATGAATTTTATGGTATGTAAAGTATATCCCGAGAAGCTATTTTAAAAAATAATAATACCAGAGGAATAAAAGAATGTTGCTGAAGCTTTTAAAAATCACTTTCATTACTAATTATCATTTGCTGATGAAACCAGGTATCATGTTAAACAGGAAATCTCACTTAATCAAAGAAGCTTCTTTGCTTCATTTCACTTTTTTTTCTTTACATCTCACTTAATCCTCACAGAAGTCCTGCAGATAGGGACTCCTAGCCCTACCTAACAGATAAACAGAAGAATGTGCTGGAGGTTTCCTAGATCTGAAGAGAAGGAGCCAGGAGACAAATCCAGATTTCTCTAACTGGACTCCAATTACTGTGCTGTACTCGACAGTTTCCTTAATTCTGGGCACCCCATTATACCTTATTTAAAATAGTGGATAATTAGTCCAAATCCTTGCCCAAATAGCATCTGAGTAAGCAGCCTTAAAAGAAATTCAGATATATCTGCAGTCTGGAATAACAGATCAGTAAGCTGAAGTTAAAAACAAAACAAAACAAAAAACCAGAGGTCATCTTTGTTCTTCACCCAAGGGCTCCATTCTGGGGTGTGCTGGGAGGGTGGCATGTTGCTTCAAAGTCATCTTGAAAGGCTACACAATCAGGGCCTAATGGAGCTATAACCTCAGCCTATGAAAAAAAGATCCACGGTGCTCATCCTGTAGTTTGCTAAAATACGTGATTTCTCTGTTTAAAAAACCGCCAATCAGGGAAGGGAGCAAGATGGCGGAGGAGTAGGAGACCTGAATTTTGTCTGGTCTCAGGAATTCAGCTGGATAGGGATCAAACCATTCTGAACACCTACGAACTCAACAGGAAATCGAAGAAAAAAATAGCAACAACTCTCTGAACAGAAAAACGACCACTTACTGGAAGGTAGGGAGTGCAGAGAAGTGAAACCGAGGCGATATTCGGGAGGATAGACGGCGGGGGAGGGGCCTCTGTCAGCCGCTTCTGGCAAGTGATAGAGCCGCGGAGCACAAAATCGGAACTTTGAGAAGTCGGCTCCGCTGAGGGACGTCGCTCCAGTGGCTAAGCGGGGGGTGGAACCCTCGCGGGACAGTGTGGTCTCAGGACCCTCAGGGTCACAGAAAGACCGGGGGTGCCTGAGTGCGGCAGAGCTCCCAGGTAGCAGAGTGGTGAAGCCAGCTGCAGAGACGGAGCCGAGGCGCGGGCTCTCAGCTCGGGGTTGCCATAAACTGTGATCTGCGGCCCAGTCGGGCCACTGCTCCTCCAGCAGGGGCCCAACAAGCGGCAGATCCGGGGAGACTCCCCTCGCTCCCCTGGGAGGAGCGGCGCGGGAGCGCACTGCAGGGATCTGCTGGGTTTGGAGACTCCACACTGAGTCGGGTGCCAGAGATAGAAACGCTCGATCACAGGCCGGGTGAGCACGGAGTGCGGCCGGAGACTGGGGAGACGGGAGTGACTGCTTTTCTCTGGGGGCGCACTGAGGAGCGGGGCCCCGAGTTCTCGGCTTCTCTGGGGCAGAGAATGGGAGGCTGCCATTTTCACTCTAGTCCTCCAAAGCTGTACGGAAAGCTTGCAGGGAACAAAAGCTCCTGAGAGCAAACCCGAGCAGCTTGCTTAGCCCGGCCCGACAGGGGCGGGGCAATTCCGCCTCCGGCAAAGACATTTGGGAACCATGGCAACAGGCCCCTGCCCAGAAGATCAGCACGAACAACCAGCAAGCCAAGACCAAGTTTACCAATCAAGGAGAACGGGAGAACTCCAGCGCTAGGGGAATACTGCACATAGAATTCCTGGCTTTTTTACCATGATTCATTAGTCTTTCAAAGTTAATTTTTTTTAACTTTTTTTTTAAATTTTTCTTTTTCCCTTTTTCAACCAACATCTTATCAATCTCTTTTTTTAAAAAAAAATTATTTTTCAGTTTTAGAGTCATATTCTATCCCTTCATAGTAGTTACCCTTATTTTTGGCATATATATATATATATATATATATATATATATATATATAAAAGTTGTTCTCTCTTTAAAATTTTGAGATACAGTTTCTTCTAACAGATCAAAATATACCCTAAATCTCTAGTGTATGGCTTTGTTTTAGTCTCCGGCCTAAAAACATTCTCTCCCCTTTTTTTCTTTCTTTTAATCCTCTTCTTTCTTTTTTCAAACACCTTCTACTCAATTCCTTTTTTAAAAATTTTTATAATTTTCATCTTTGCAATCATATTCCATCCCTTCATCGTGCCAACCCTTATTTTGTATATATTTAAGTCTTTCATTCTTTAAAATTTTGGGAGGCACTTTCTTCTAACACACCAAAATACACCCAAAATCTAGTGTGTGGCACTGATCTATGCACCAGCCTGATCATATTTGATCATATTCTGGTTTTTTGTGTTTTGTTTTGTTCTGTTTTGTTTGTTTTTATCTTTTTCTTTTTCTTTTTTGTTTTTTTCTCTTTCTTTTTTCTTTCTTTCCCTTTCTTTTCCCCTGGTTTCAGATCTTTTCTGATTTGTATAGAGTATATTTGCTGGGGACGTTGTTAACCTGTTAGCATTTTGTTCTCTCATTCATCTATTCTCCTCTGGACAAAATGACAAGACGAAAAAAATCACCTCAGCAAAAACAACAAAAGGTAGTACCGTCTGCCAGGGACCTACTCAATATGGACATTAGTATGATGTCGGACCTAAGAGTTCAGAATCATGATTTTAAAGATACTAGCTGGGCTTGAAAAAAGCTTGGAAGTTATTAGAGAAACGCTTCCTGAAGAAATAAAAGAACTAAAATCTAACCAAGTCGAAATCAAAAAGGCTATTAATGAGGTGCAATCAAAATGGGGGCACTAACTGCTAGGATAAATGAGGCAGAAGAGAGAATCAGCGATATAGAAGACCAAATAATGGAAAATAAAGAAGCTGAGAAAAAGAGAGACAAACAACTACTGGATCACGAGGGCAGAATTCGAGAGATAAGCGATACGATAAGACGAAACAACATTAGAATAATTGGGATCTCAGAAGAAGAAGAAAGAGAGGGGCAGAAGGTATATTGGAGCAAATTATAGCAGAGAACTTCCCTACTGTGGGGAAGGAAACAGGCATCAAAATCCAGGAGGCACAGAGAACTCCTCTCAAAATCAATAAAAATAGGTCAACACCCCGACATCTAATAGTAAAACTTAGGAGTCTCAGAGACAAAGAGAAAATCCTGAAAGCAGCTCGGGAGAAGAGATATGTAGCCTAAAATGGTAGAAATATTAGATTGGCAACAGACCTATCCACAGAGACCTGGCAGGCCAGAAAGGACTGGCATGATATCTTCAGAGCATTAAATGAGAAAAATATGCAGCCAAGAATACTATATCCAGCTAGGCTGTCATTGAAAAATAGAAGGAGAGATAAAAAGCTTCCAGGACAAACATAAACTAAAGGAATTTGCAAACACGAAACCAGCCCTACAAGAAATATTGAAAGGGGTCCTCTAAGCAAAGAAAGAGCATAAAAGCAGCATAGACCAGAAAGGAACACAGACAATATACAGTAACAGTCACCTTACAGGCAATAAAATGGCACTAAATTCATATCTTTCAATAGTTACCCTGAATGTAAATGGGCTAAATGACCCAATCAAAAGACACAGGCTGTCAGATTGGATTAAAAAACAAGACCCATCAATATGCTGTCTGCAAGAGACTCATTTTAGACAAAGACACCCCCCCATTGAAAGTGAGGGGGTGGAAAACCATTTACCATGCTAATGGACACCAAAAGAAAGCTGCGGTGGCAATCCTTATATCAGACAAATTAGATTTTAAACCAAAGACTGTAATAATAAGAGATGAGGAAGGACACTATATCCTACTTAAAGGGTCTATCCAACAAGAAGATCTAACAATTGTAAATATCTATGCCCCTAACATGGGAGCAGCCAATTATATAAGGCAATTAATAACAAAAGCAAAGAAACACACATAGACAACAATACAATAGTGGGGGACTTTAACACCCCCCTGAGTGAAATGGACAGATCATCTAACCAAAAGATCAACAAGGAAATAGACTTTAAACGACACACTGGACCAAATGGTCTTCACAGACATATTCAGAACATTCCATCCCAAAGCAACGGAATACACATTCTTCTCTAGTGCCCATGGAACATTCTCAAGAATAGATCACATTCTGGGTCACAAATCAGATAAAGGGCTAGTATCCAAAATCTATAAAGAACTTATCAAACTCAAAATCCAAAGAACAAATAATCCAATCAAGAAATGGGCAGAAGACATGAACAGACATTTTTCCAAAGAAGACATCCAAATGGCCAACAGACACATGAAAAAAGTGCTCAACATCGCTCGGCATCAGGGAAATCCAAATCAAAACCTCAATGAGATACCACCTCACACCAGTCAGAATGGCTACAATTAACAAGTCAGGAAACGACAGATGTTGGCGGGGATGCGGAGAAAGGGGAACCCTCCTACGCTGTTGGTGGGAATGCAAGCTGGTGCAGCCACTCTGGAAAACAGTATGGAGGTTCCTCAAAAAGTTGAAAATAGAGCTACCATATGATCCAGCAATTGCACTACTGGGTATTTACCACAAAGATACAAATGTAGGGATCCAAAGGGGTACGTGCACCCCCCAATGTTTATAGCAGCAATGTCCACAATAGCCAAACTGTGGAAGGAGCCAAGATGTCCATGGACAGATGAATGGATAAAGAAGAAGTGGTATATATACACAATGGAATATTATGCAGCCATTAAAAGGAATGAGATCTTGCCATTTGCAGTGA